>NC_077227.1:581062074-581232074 GCF_027887165.1 Monodelphis domestica | reverse complement strand
CTGGAATGAAGGCACAGAAAATTCTCTTTCTTGATCTTCCACCATTCTATGTCGTAGGCATCTGAGCTTTTTTGAGTTATTTATGGCTAGAGTTAAAGCAAGAGTATGAATCTTACTTTAATCATACAACTTCTTGCACAGTATCTTTTACATAGTTACCCTGCCTTGATTTCTCACCCCATATCCCCCAGTCCTTCTGATTTGGGAACCATTTTTTTTTAAGATTTCCTATGACCAAAAATAGAGTTTCAAAGAGATCTACAACCCTCTAATTTGTGAGTGACAAAATCCAACGGATTTAGAGATTGCCATTTTGAGAAAAAAGTCATACCTCTTTTTCTGTCATGCATACATATCTGGGTATATTTTATTTTGGCTCTTTTTTCTTTCCTGAGTCTTTCTTCTTAGTTTAGTTTTCACTCCACAGTAAATATCACAAGTGGTTAGGGACTGTTATATTTTTGATTTTTGATACCCTTTTATATGATCCCACAGAAAGGGAACTAGATCTGTTCAGTATGAACACAATTTTGTGGACTGAAGATCTCATGCAGTGCAATCACCTATCCTCAAGATCCAGATTTTCCTGAAATCAATGGAAAGTTATAGGAGTTACACCTGAGTAAATTTTCTGATAAATCACTATTTTATTTTTAAGACCCTACCCTCTATTTTAGAATTAATACTAAGTATGTATTCCAAGGCAGAAGAGTGGTAAGGTCTGGGTAATTGGGGTTAAATGACTTGCTCAGGGCCACACAGCTTGAAAATATCTGAGGTCATATTTGAGCCCAGAACTTCTTGTCTCTAGGCCTTTGTCTTTATCGCTGAGCCATCTAGCTGTTCCAATAAGTCATTATTTTATTTCAAGATGGTAGACTGAGCCACAAGTCAAACTCAAGATATCTCTTGATGTCTCATATCAATACACAGACATTTGGGGAAAGTTTTCCAGAATGATTGTGTAGAAAGCAGAAAATAAACATGACAAACAGGGAAAAATCAAACCATGAAATTGGGATATTCTCAGAGGCTAGGATAAAACACAGGGCACTTTTTTTTTCTTTTGGGGTGCAACTTACAGAAAATAAGTCCAGTTAGCAAATATCAAGAATGGTCTGTAACATCAGGCTTGTGAAAGGATTGTGCCTTTGTGGGGTTGGGGCTATTCCAATAGATTCAGCTTAAAGTACTTCTGAGCAGGACAAATGCTAGTTAAACAAAGGACTGCAGTGTGTATGAGTGTGTGTGTGTATGTATGTGTGTGTGTGTGTGTGTGTGTGTGTGTGTGTGTGTGTGTGTGTGTGAGCAGGGAGTGAGAGAGAGATACTGGGGTGCCCTGGTACAAGGTGAAATGATGAGTAGGAAGCAGAGAAGGTTCGAGGAAGTTTGCTTCTTTTCCTTTTTTTCTTTCTCCTGTTTCCATCTTCCACTGTTTTTTCTTTCCTTCTTATTCCTCCTCTTATTCCTTTCTGTTTTCTTAAATATACCCATAGAGGAGGAAAAGGGAGGTCATAAAGTCTGAGGATTCTTAGGGTCTTTAGGATTGTAGAAGGGACCTCAGTGGCCATCTCAATCCCTCCATTTTACAGATGAAGAGACCAAGTCTTAGGGAGAGGCTAAATAACTTACCCAGGGGTATACAAGTGATACTACTTGTTTGGAGATTCTTAGGCTTTATAGTGTGCCATATATACATATATATTTTTCTTCTTCTTCTTCTTGTGAATTGGAAAGCTGAGGGCAGAGAGAGTGTAGGACAGTCTATGCAGCTTTTTCCATGGACATTCTGGGGGATCAGAGACCCTGCATGAATACAGAGCTGGTTGCACATCAAGGGTTTCTTTTAGAAGTTGAATAAAACCATCAGTAAATCTTGGGCTGGGGTGCCCGCATTTCAAATAGCACCAGAGGCAGTCTGGACTCCTCATGAGCATCAGCTGGTTCCCAGGTTAGGAAGGGTCAGTGGTGGGTCACAGTCATCATCAATCATCCAGAAGCATTTTATGAACCCTCTGCATGGTGGTCAGGGAGGGTCCTGAGCAAGGTGCCATTCAGAGCTGGTTAAACAGTCATGGTCCCTGCCTACTGAAGGCAGGATATGGGGAAGAAGTACTTTGAGGTGTGAGGAGAAACTTCAAGAATTTCTCTAATGGAAGATCCATGTGTTTTTCCTGGGTTTCTTAACTATAGTCAATAAATGCCATTCTGATAACAAATTACAACTTCCCTAATGTTCAACCACCCTACCTTTTCATTTATTTATTCAGCATTTAGTAAAAACCTACAAATATACTATCCTTCTCTGCCAGAACCCTATAGGTTCATTGAGAAGAGAAAACCCCAACACACAGGAAACAGATAAAAATATACATCAAGCCAGAAGGGACAATAAGGGTTCAGTGAAGTCAGTGACTGTGGCCTGAATTGGTCTGGAAAAGTCTTATGGGCCAAGTAGGATTTTGTTTGAACATTAATGGGTTTGTGGGATGGTTATGATTAATAGTAGTAAATAACAACAACTCAGCTAGTCTTTTAATACTGCTTGCCTCAGTTTCCTCATCTATAAAATAAGCTGAAGAAGGAAATGGCAAACCACTTCAGTATCTTTGTCAAGAAACCCCAAAATGGGATCAAGAAGAGTTGGACACCCAAGAAACAACTGAACAACAACAATTAGATATAACATGAAATGATTCAACAACAACAAAAATAAAGTTTACAAACTATATAACATACATGCTTCAATTTGATTTTCATAACACCCTAGTAAGGTAAAGTCAGTGATCCCCCTCTTTTATAAAAGAGGAAACTGAAGCTCAGAAGCTATCCAAGCAGAGGCTTGGAAATAAGACCAAGTATGAGGTTTCTGGGAATCAGATGCTAAAGAATTTATATGTCTAAAAGGTAAAGGCTATTTATTTCACTCCCCTCATTTAACACGAGGAAACAAAAAAGATAAAGTTGCATAAGTGGTAAGTAGAAAAATCGTTATTTGAACCCATATTCTATGAACCAAATCTAATAATATTTCATTATGATGAATTGTTTCTTCTAGACCTTCTTCCAGTCTAGCTTTTAGTCCTTCTAGTCTAGCTTCATCCAGTCCTAGAGACCAATTTGTTTGGAATGAAGAATGATTTGGAGTGAGTAGTGAGAGATAAGGTAGGTTGAGGACAGATCATAAAGGACCTTGACTGCCACACTAAGTATTTTATTCTGCAGGCCATAATAAAGGTCTAGATTTGGAGGTCATGGAAAGGGGGGAATCTGAGATGCATATTTCCTTTAAAAAAATTAACAAATTCTTACATCCTGTTTTAGAATTGATAATGAATATTGGTTCCAAGGTAGAAGAGAGATAAAGGCTAGGCAGTTGGGGTTAAGTGACTTGCCCAAAGTATCTGAGGCTATATTTGAACCCAGGGCCTCCTGTGTCCAGGCTGGGCTCTCTAACCACTGAGACACCTTGCTGCTCCCTGAGATGTACATTTCTAATAATTTCTTAAGCTCTGGCCATTACCAATCTCCTAAGTCCATGCTGCTATTATTTGGAGCCATGTTCAGCAGAGCTGTAATAGGAGCCATGAGGTAGGTTTGGCTCTCCTGTACCCAAACTGCCTTTCCAGGTTGTTGATGTCTTAGGGTAAATCTTTTAGCCCTGGATGGGCCTTTATGCCAGAGACCTGGCCTATCTGAGTTGACTTGACCCAAGGCAAAGTCTGTTTCTTTTCCTTTTCTCCTAATATCTCCAAGTATGTAAATGTTGTTTTCCCCAGAGCTGTATTTGCTAGTTCCTTTTGGGGCCTGTGCCTTCAGCAAAGAAAGTGATGACAAAGTAAGTTGGAAGTTCCAAGGATTACAGCTGTCCTCAAATTCTTAGTGTTCTCAGACAAGTCCCTTAGCTCACTGGATCTCTTTTTACCCCCCTCATATATAAAACAAAGGGATTGGACTAGATGACCTAGGAGGTCCCATCAACTCTTTAGAGGTTCTTAACCTGGGGTCCATGAACTTATTAAAAATTACTTTAAACTGTATTTTAATATAATTGATTCCTTTGTAATCCCAAGTATTTTATGCATTTAAAAATACATGATTCTGAGTAGGGGTCCACAGTTTTTAGCACAGGGGTCCATGGCACAAAAACAGGTGAGGAACCCCTGAAACTCTAAAATCTTATATTTAACACCTAACCTGGGGTGTGAACTTAATTCAGTCCAACAAACAGATCTTCCAGTGGTTCTCATTACCAAATAAAGTCCATCCTCTTTAGCCTGGAATTCAAGGCCCCTCACAATCTATCACCTCTTGTTTTATTCTACACTTTGTCAGATGATTTATGCCCCAGACACTCTAGATGATTGGCTGTTCTCCATGTTTTTGCTCACCCACATCCTCCCTCATCTTCACTTTTAAAAATTCCTACTTAGCTTTTAATGTGCAGCTAAAAATGCTATCTATTCCAGAAAGCCTTCCAAGATCCCCCTCTTGGTAATGACATCTAGTCAACTCAATAAATATTTATTAGACTCCTGATATGTATAAGGCATGGCTTAGGAGCTCTGGATACAAAAGGCAAATCAGTTTCTGACCTCAAGGACCTTATATTCTATCAGGACAGTGGAACATGTACACAAGTCAGGAAAAACAAAATCTCTACAAAGTAATAAATAGTAATTTAATGAGAGAATGCTACAAGATAGGGGTCAGGACAAGCTTCTTGAAGTGTAACACATATTCTCTTGGACATGTAATCATGTATTATAGTTATTGCTGTTGGAGTGCTATCTATCCCTTTATTAGATTATAAACTCCAGGAGGGAGAGGATTGTCTTATTTTGTGTACATGATCGAGCCTGGTGTCTTTCCTATCACCAAGCATAATTAAGCAGGAAGTACTTAATAAATGTATGTTTTTAATTAACAGAGTTGTACAAAGCTACTAGCTGACAGTTGGGTAGCTCAAAAGCCAACTTGTCAACTAGCTCCTACTATGGATAAGACTCATGAGTATGTTGGTAAATGTTTAACAATGGATTCTCCATGGAAAAATATTCTAAATTAATTAATTAAATAAAGTTTAAAAAATGGACTCTCCAGGGGAAAAAATGAACAGCTGGATACATTTTAAAATTGAATCTGCATTATTAACATTTTCTCTCTATCCCTTTCTTAAGGCTGGAGTAGCAACAAGTCTATAAATCAAGCTCTGATTTGTGGTACTTGTTGAGTGTTTGTTGATTGATTGATTTCCAAAGTGTAAATATTCACACTGAAAATTTAACAGTTGACTCTTGGAGTAGATAGGAAGGACCCAGCTGGAACCACCTCTAGTCTAACATTGACAGAATAGACCACCACAATGATTCTTTGGGTTAGGATCTTGGCTTTCATAGTAACTTGCTGTATAATCTCTGGAAAGCCCCTGATTTTCCTTGGATACCTCAAGGGAGATATATTTGGTAGAGTGAAGAGAACAAGAGGGTAGGAGTCTGGGTTTGGGCTTTAGCTCTGGCCCTGCTTCCAGGCAACCTCAGGCAAAATGAGAAGAGGTGCCCTAGAGCAGAGATTCATAGTCAAACTAACCAGTGATTAGAGTTAGAAAAGGACCTACCTACCAGAGTCCTAAATCTTTATCCTTGAGCATTGGGCCCCAATTTTGCCTTATATCCAAGTGCTTTTGGCCTGGGGAATCAGGGCTCTACCAGAGAAGAAAGAGGTAAGTAAAACAAAATGGTGTCCAAGCCCAGAGTTCTAGAACAAGGTTTGGAAGATTTGATGGTGGGAGAGATAAATGGGGTCCTGGCACTTAGATGAAGCGAAATCTATTGACACCTTCTCTTCTTCCCTGACTCCTCTTGCTCCAGAGCCCCAAGTTTCCCCTTCTGTCTCTCATTGCTTCATTAGCTCTCCATGTCAAAGGAGCCTGGTAAAAGTTAACAGGAGGGTTCTTGCCTCAGCAAAGATCAGAAGACAACTGGAGCCCATTAGGGTCAGGAAGAGGTCAATGAAACCTGTCTGGAGCTGTCAGTCACTAGCCAGCTGACCTGTTCCTCTGGCCTTCCATGCTTCCACCTTCCCTCCACCCCTTTCCCCACTCTCTGGTCTTGAAACCCTGGTATCCTAGCAGGGGACCAAAGCTGCCTTTAACTTAAAGGTCATTCAATTTTGGGCCTTAGCTTTTGTGGAAGCCAATCCTTCTTTTCCTTCTGTCTTTAAGCAATCTTAACCTTTGCTGCTAGGGGCAAGGTGGGAGGGGAGAGAGAACTATCTCTTTAGATGGGGTCTGGGGCAGAATCTGTGCTGTGCCTGGCCAGGTGTGACCCTTAATCCCTGACCCCTGGTGACCTGGAAGGGGGGGAAGGGCATGTAGCTCTGGGAGGAGGCTGTTGAGAAACATTTACCAGGACCTTTGAAGATGGAAAATGTCTTTAGTGCTTCTGCTGGAACCGATTGAGTCAGAGTTCATGGGTGCAGGTTGCCAATTTTTCCAAGTGGGCTGGAACAGTCTTGTAAGCATGTGAGGTCAGTGTCCTCCATCTGCTTCCCCTTTCTTCCCTCTTTAATCCATCTTCCCTTACAGCTGCTAAACTGATATTCCTCAAGCACACTCCTCTGTCCAAGACACTTGAGTGTTCCTCTCTTGCCTTTGAGATCAAATGGTTGATCAAAAAACACATATTAAATGCTAATTGTATACCCAATCTGCTTGACTCTTAACGGGACTCAAAATTTGGTTCTAATTTACCTTCCTAGACTCTTCCCACATCCTAGATCCCAATCACTCTTCTGGTTGTGTTCTTATCCACAACCTTCCATCTCCAGGCTTTGTGTATTGGTATACACAGGCTGTTCCTAGAATCCTGGAATGGATTCCTTTCTCACCCATATTTTGGAAAATTCCCAGACTTCCTTCAAATCTCAGTTCAAACCTATCCTGATCTGCCTAAGATCTGCCCAAGAGCTCTTCCTAGTAGATGTTTCTTTGCATCTTGTTTGTATTAACTTTTCTGTGTACATTCTGTTTTTCCCAATAGAGCATTAGCTCTCTGAAGGGGGTGTTTTGTTTTTGTCTTTGTAGCTCTAGCTCCTGGCTCACTGGGTGTAAATAATAGGGTTGTTGATAAATGCTTTGGGGAAGCTAGGTGGTGCAGTGGATAGAGTACAGGAAGACCTGAACTTAGCCTCAGACACTAGTTGTGACCCTGAGCACTTTACTCCTTTTGCCTCAGTTTCTTCATCTGGAAAATGAATTGGAGAAGGACAATGGCAAAGCACTTCAGTTTCTTTGCCAATAAAATCCCAAATGGGGTCACAAAAAGTTGTACAAGACAAATCAACTGAATGACAAAATAAATGCTTGTTGAACAAATGAATGATATAGTCTTTTGTCACTTCAAGGAAGATGGAAGACTTAAGGGAAAACCTATTGCTAGTATTTGATTGCTGTCTTGGTGGACTGAATGTCTATGGTTCAGGCTTTTCTAAATGAGGAGGGACAGGATTTCTATCTACCCTTTTCTAGGTGATTCCATTTAATAGTCCTACTTTGCCTATGTAGATGTTTTATTTTTCCCGTCTTGATTATGACCTTCCTCATTATCCAAAGCACTCTGAAAACAAAGGGCTGGGCCATAAGGCTGGGCATATAGCATGTACTCAATGAATATCAGTAGCCCAGCACATATGATTTTATGGAAACTAAGTGGAATGGTGGATAGAGTAATGGATCTGGAGTCAGGAAGATCTGAGGTCAAATCTAGCCTCAGATATTTACTACCTCTGTGACCCTAGCCAAATTGCTTAAATTATTTTTGCCTCAGTTTACTTAGTTATGAAATTATAAGAGTAACAATAGCGCCTATCACCAAGGTTGTTGTGAGATTCATATGAAATAATATGTATAGCATAGTGTCAAGCCCATGGTAGATGCTTTCCTTCCTTCATTTAGCACAACCCATGTTGCCTAATTTCTAGCTGAGGCAAGGGATAACCCTATGGAGTTGGTGAAGGGAGAAGAAATAAGCACTCTATATACAAATATCTAATGGCATATCAAAATCATCTTGTACTTTTGTTACTCTTCTTTCAATCTCCTGTGCCTTTTTTTCCTGGTATCACAAAATCCTAGAATCGGAAACACCCATAGAACACAGAATCTAACACTTCCTAAGTAAGATCCCCTCACAATACACCCAATATGTGGACCATTCACATACTCTGGTTCAAATTAAGCACTGAATCACTTCAGTTTTTGTTAGATGCATGCATTGAAGATATCTAGCAAGGGGGAAGTTATTACATCCCAAAGATGCCCATTCTATTTTTGAATAATACTAATTTAACAATTTAAGTTTTTCTTACATGAAGCTGAAATCTGCTTTTCTGTATTTTCTACCTATGGCTTCATGTTCTTCTCTTTGGGTCAAGTAGAATAACTTTAATTCCTCTTTTCCATGACAATTCTTCAAATATTTGAAGACAGCTATTGTTCCTCTTTGTCTCCCCACTTCTACCCCCCTGTTCCCACCTCCATCTTCATTTCCTAGATTTTCTCTTTGAGATAAACTTTATAAGTGCCTTCAATAAGTTTTGCACTGGCATAATCTTGAGACCTTTCTTTCACTATTCAGATCACTGTACTCTGGATATTCTTCATCTTATTAATGTCTTTCATAAAATGTGGTACCCAGAAGTGAGCACATTACTCCAGGTGTAGTCTGACCAGGGGTTGCAAACTCCTTAATCTATGATGCTCTGCCCTTCAATGTAATCTAAGATCACTTTCACTTCCTTTGCTACCATATCACACTGTTGAGTCATGTCTAGTCAGTCATACCTTATTCATCTTATCCTCGTATAGTAGATTTTTGGAACGCACGTACAAGATTTCACTTTTATCTTTATTAAGTTTGATATTATAAAACTTTGCCCAGAATTTTGGTCTTTTGAGATCTTTTGGATACTGACTCTATATCCAAATGCATTAGCTATCTAGTTTTGTGTTATCTGAAAGCCTAAAAAAGCCTATCATACATGTCTTTATCTAAATCATTATTCAAAATGTTTAATAGTACAGGACTAAGAACTGATCCCTAGGGCATGACATTCTGGCTCATCTTCCCATTTGATATTGAACTATTAATGACTATTCTTTTGATCTGACTGTTAAATCAGTGATGAATCCACTTAATTGTACTGTTGTCTAGCCTTCATCTCTCCATCTTGTCTTTGTGATTACCATTTCCTTTTCTAGATGTTCAATAATCGTCCCTTTAGGGAGTTTGTTCTTGCATTCTGCCAAAAAGCAAAATCAATTTCACTAACCTATATCTTAGAAGAAGACATCCATTCTCTTTGCTTGAAAATCGGCAAGATTTTTTGCTTTTAACCTTCCCATATGACTTCCCTTGTTCTCCACAATTACAAATATCAGCTCTTGGATGTAGTTGGACTGGGCCAGTTGATACCAACTCATCAAGGTCAGCTAGGGGCTCTCCTGTACTCTCCCTATTTATCTTGTGTTTCAATTCTCTATTTGCCATTTTTGTTCCATCCTTTCCAATCCAAAGGCTTTTCTCCTTAGTGGAGAAAACAGAGGTAGAATTATTGAGCAACTCTGTCATCTCTTGTTATTAGTCTTCATCACTCCATCTACTTTGAGTAGACAGTAGCACCCCATCCCTTTTTTAATCTTCCTTTAACAACTACCCACATTTCTCATCTTTTTTTGCCTTTTACAATCATGTACTTCAATACTCTTTGTTGGAAGATTTTTTAAAATTTTCTTCCAATTCAAAATATTTTTCAGTTGTATATAGAAACAATTTTGACAAATTTTTTGACATTTTAAAATGTAGATTCCTCCCCCCTTCTTCTCCTGCCCTCTCTCCAAGGCAGTGAATAGTTTGATAAAGGCAATACTCATACTTTCATATAATACATATTTCTATATTGCTCATCTCATGATAGAAGACACATATCATACATGAAGAAAATATAGTGGAAGATGGCATGTTTTGGTCTGCATTCAGATTCAGTTCCTTCTTTGACTGTGGATAGTATTTTCATCATGAGTCCCTTGTGGTTATATTGGAGATTTGCTTTGTTGATAATGGTTTAGACCTTCATAGTTGATGATTGCATAATATTTTTGTTACTGTATACATTGTTCTCAGGTTCTGCTCATTTCAGTTTACATTAGTTCATATAAGTCTTTCTAGGTTTTTCTGAATTCATCTTGTTCATCATTCTTTTTGGTGCAATAGTATTCCATTACAACCATATATCTACTGATCTCCTAGATTTTTCTCACATAAGAAATCCCATCTCCTGACTAGCTTTCTTATTGACTGTCCCCCATGCATGGAACACTCTCCCTCCTCATCTCCATCTCCTGGTTTCTCTGTTTCCTTCAGGTTTTGATAAAATTCCCCCTTCTACAGGGGGCCTCTTCAAATCTCTCTTAATTCTAATGCCTTCCTTCTATTGATCATTTCTAGTTTATCTTGTACATAGCTTGTCCGTATGTACTTATTTGCATATTGTTTCCTCTATTAGATTATGAGCTATTAGAGAGCAGGGACTATCTTTTATCTTTTGTTGTGTCCTAAGCACTTAGCACAGTGCCTGGCACATTGTAGGCACTCAGTAAATGTTTATTGACTGGTCAATTGACTCTAATGTGGCTTTAAGAATTATTTTCTGTTGTTCAAAAGAGAAACATTTTCATATTAATCCTGTCTTAAAATGTTGATGCATAAAAGGGCTTTTACTTTGCACAAACCCCACTTTAAACAGTAGAAACATTTTGCTGAGGTTTGTATTAACTTCATTACAGTCATTGCTGGGACAGTCAAGAAAAACCAGAACCCTCATATATAACCAAGGACTCAGTCACTGTTTGAGCAAAGTCACACCCTGGTTTGTGTTTTCTTAGACCAAGAAAGAAAAGGCTTCACTTAAGGTCCAGGAAGAGCTGCAGACTTCTTAGTCACCTTTGAATCCCCTCATTTTGCAGATGAGGGAGACGAAACCCAGATAGGCTAGAGAACCTGCTTGTCACACAGCTAATTTATGGCAGAGTTGATTCCACATATTGAGGCAAGGAGCTGAGCATGTCACTGACACTCAATATACGTTTGTTGAATCTCTTTTCTACAGAGACTCTTTACAGGACCAGAAGGCTCCAAAGTTCTAAGATTTGGTGAAATGCATTTTTTTTCTCTCTTTTAAAAAATCCTCACTTTTTGTTTTAGAATCCTTGTTAAATACTGGTTCCAAGGCAGAAGGGTAAGGGCTAAGCAACTATGGTTAAGTGGCATGCCAAGAGTTACACAGTTAGGAAGTGTTTGAGTCAGATTTGAATCCAGGACCTCTTGCCTCCAACTTTTGATCTTTATCCACTGAGCAACCTCACTTGTGGCCAACCAGGTTACATTCTAATATGAGAGAGAACATGCAAAAACAAATGAACATACAAGACACGTGGTATGCAATGTAATTAGAAAGTCACATAAGTTTCTTTAGGACCCTTGATGTGAGTGAGCAGGGAATGGTCTGGTGGTTGGCTGAGTTATTACTTTCTGATGATGAATTAGATATGGGTAATTCTTATCTGGGGATGAGAAGCCTCCCAGATAAGACCACATTTCTTGTTTTGTGTATGTTATTTTCCTTTCTCTAGCTTCTCAAATTAAGTGAATGGGAAGAGAAAATCATTTCATCCATTTATACTCAACTGAGTAAAAAAAGGACTAGATCCTTTGACAGTAACAATGACAAGAAACACTAATATTTTAATAGAGGCAGTGCCAAATAATTAATAATGTTAGTGTTAAAGTTAGTGAAACTTGGATTCTAGTTCCTCTACTGATACTCACTACCTGTGTGACCATAGGTTACCTCTCTTAGCCTGTTTCCTCACTTCTAAAAAGAGGAAAATAATACCCATTGTTCTCCCTAAACCTGAGTTGTTATGAAGAACAAATGAGATAGTTTATGTAAAATGCTTTGTAATTTTTTTTTTAAATCCTTACCTTCCATCTTGGAATCAATACTGTATATTGGTTCCAAGCCAGAAGAGAGGTAAGGGCTAGGCAGTTGAAGTTAAATGACTTTCTTAGGGTCACACAGCTAGGAAGTGTCTGAGGTCAGATTTGAACCTAGGACCTCCTGACTCCATGCCTGGCTCTCTATCCATTGAGCCACCAAGTTTCCCCTGAAAATTTTAAAGGATTGTATTTTCCCAGAATAACCCTGGTAGACAGGCAAAGAAAGGATTCTTCTTCTTCTTCTTCTTCTCCTTCTTCTTCTTCTTCTTCTTCTTCTCCTTCTTCTCCTTCTTCTTCTCCTTCTTCTTCTTCTCCTTCTTCTTCTTCTCCTTCTCCTTCTTCTTCTTCTTCTCCTTCTTCTTCTTCTCCTTCTTCTTCTTCTCCTTCTCCTTCTTCTTCTTCTCCTTCTTCTTCTTCTTCTTCTCCTTCTTCTTCTTCTTCTCCTTCTCCTTCTTCTTCTTCTTCTTCTCCTTCTTCTCCTTCTTCTTCTCCTTCTTCTCCTTCTTCTTCTCCTTCTTCTTCTTCTCCTTCTTCTTCTCCTTCTCCTTCTTCTTCTTCTTCTCCTTCTTCTTCTTCTCCTTCTTCTTCTTCTCCTTCTCCTTCTTCTTCTTCTCCTTCTTCTTCTTCTTCTTCTCCTTCTTCTTCTTCTTCTCCTTCTCCTTCTTCTTCTTCTTCTTCTCCTTCTTCTTCTTCTTCTTCTCCTTCTTCTTCTTCTTCTTCTTCTTCTCCTTCTCCTTCTTCTTCTTCTCCTTCTTCTTCTTCTTCTTCTCCTTCTTCTTCTTCTTCTTCTTCTCCTTCTTCTTCTTCTTCTTCTTCTTCTCCTTCTTCTTCTTCTCCTTCTTCTTCTTCTTCTCCTTCTTCTCCTTCTTCTTCTTCTCCTTCTTCTTCTTCTTCTTCTTCTTCTTCTTCTTCTTCTTCTCCTTCTTCTTCTTCTTCTTCTTCTCCTTCTTCTTCTTCTTCTTCTTCTTCTCCTTCTTCTTCTTCTTCTTCTTCTCCTTCTTCTTCTTCTTCTTCTTCTTCTTCTTCTTCTTCTTCTTCTTTCTTCTTCTTCTTCTTCTCTCTTTTACAAATGAAGAAACAAAAACCCAAAGACTTGCCCATTGGCAGGTAGCAAGAGCTAAGATGAAACAAATTTATTTTTTTTAATTAATTAATTTAGAATATTTTTCCATGGTTACATGAATCATGTTATTTCCTTCCCCTCTTCCCACCCCCCATCCTGGAGCTGAGGAGCAAATCTACTGGGTTATACATGTCATTATTCAAAACCCATTTCCATGTTATTCATATTTGTAATAGAGTTTTTACTCTTTTTTAACTCCAAAACCCCAATCTTATCTCCATTGAACCACATAATAGATCCTTTGTTTTTCTTCTGAGTTTCTACTCCCACATTTCTTTCTCTGGTTGTGGATAAATTCATAAATTCCTTTGGATTGTTCTGGGTCATTGTATTGCTGCTAGTAGAGAAGTCCATTATATTCTATTGTGTGATAATGTATCGGTCTCTGAGTACAACATAATCCTGGTTCTGCTCTTTTTGCTCTGCATCAATTCCCAGAGGTCTTTCCAGTTCACTTGGAATTCCTCTAGTTCATTATTCCTTTCAGCACAATAGTATTTGATCACCATCAGATACCACAATTTGTTCAGCCATCCTAATCGATGGACACCCCCCTCCCATTTTCCAATTTTTTTGCCACTATACAAAGTATGGCTATAAATATTTTTGTACAAATATTTTTCCTTATTATCTCTTTGGAATATAAGTCCAGCAAGGTATTGCTGGATCAAAGGGCAAGTAATCTTTTAAAGCCATTTGGATATAGTTCCAAACTGCCCTCTACAATGGTTGGATCAATTCACAACTCCACCAGCAATGTATTAATGTCCCAATTTTGCCACATCCCCACCAACATTTATTATTTTCCTTTGCTGTCATATTGGCCAATCTACTAGGTGTGAGGTGGTACCTCAAAGTTGTTTTGATTTTCGTTCCTCTAATCAGGAGGGATTTATAACACTTTTGAGAGCTAAGATTTCTACCCAAGGTGACCATTGCACCATCTGCATCTTTGGGGGTATGGGAGAAGGGGAACTCATTCATGCACTGAGGCCCTGGAGAAATCAAGTGATCAAAGAAGTGGTGAAAGGGATAATTTCAGAGAAACTTGGGAAGATTTGTATGGACTGATGCTGAGTGAAGTAAATAGAACCAGGAGAACAGTTTATATGGTAACATATAAAGGCAAACAACTTGAAAAAACTTACGAATTTTGATCAATGAAATAATCAATTCTAATTCCAAAGGGTTTATACTAAAATATGTTATTCATTTCTTGACAGAGAGGCAATGGCGGCTTCAATATATAGAATGAGACATATGTTTCTGGTCACAATTAATGCAAGCATTTGTTTTGTTTGGCTATGTATATTTATCACAAAAGTTTTTCCCCCCATTAATGGGAGAGAGGAGAGGAAAAAATGTTTAATTTAAGAAATTAAATTAAATTTTAAAATAAATTATCTAGCAACATATAGAATCATCATTCTTGACTTCCAGTTATATGCTTTCAATTAGCCCACATTGTCTTCCTGGAACCATAGTTCTTCATGGTGTAACATCATGTCTGATTCTAGCCTCCACAATTACCTGTCCTTCCTGCTGTTCCTTTTTCTCTGTGCTGGGTCCTCCCACAGCCAGTTCTTGCTTTGGTTAATTCCCTATTTTGCTTTTACTTGGATCAGAGTCAAATAAAATAGGACAGGATTCAAATGAACTAATCTAACTCTAATCATCAGTAGGTAATTTGATAGACAATTTGGCAAAGTCCATTGAAGGAATTAAGCAAAATCTGAGCCATAAAGATGTAAACAACCATCAGTATGTCTTTGTGAGCTGCCCAATGAAAGGGGAAAGTACCAGCTCCATCTTCCTCTCTCATATCAGGAAGTCACTGGATCTGATGAACAGAGTGCCAATATTGTACTAAAAGAAGTCCTGGGAAGCAGAGTACCCTACTTCTCACATTTGGTATTTCTATCTTTAAAAACAGGGCTCAGACAAACCTAATAGCTTCATGGAAGCCACCTTTACTCAAAATTTAGGGCTATTATTGTCTATTGGGTTGCTTAACTCATTTAGGGAAATTGAGGAAGTTATGAGGCATTTTTTTAAACCCTTACTTTCTACCCTAATAAGACAGAAATGCAAGGGCTAGGCAAATGGGGTTAAATGACTTGCCTAGGGTCACACAGCCAGGAAGTGTCTGAAACTGGGTTTGAAACCATGTCCTCTAGATTCCAAGCCTGATACCCTATCCCCTGTGCTTCCTAGCTGCCCTAAGTTGGGAGATATTCTGAGGACTGATTTAATTTAATAGAATTTAAAAAATATATTTAAGGTCAAAGCACCATACTCAGAAGTAAAGATAAATATAATATGGATCTTAAAGGATCATAAGTCTAATGTGGTGGGTGATGGCAACAGAGAAAGCAAGCACTTGAATCATTTTATTTCAAGGGTAGGTAGGATAAGTGAAAAGGAAAGGTCCAACCAAAGTGACATGATACATTTGCAAAGAGACACATTGCTTTGGAGGAAGTGGTGGGAGCTATTAGGAGGCTTCATAAAGCAGGTGACACTTGAGTAGAACCTTGAAAGAAGAGAAGGCTTTCCATAGAAGGAGATAGTGGGGAATTCATCTTAGGTATGGTGGATGATATGATCAAAGGCGTGAAGATGGACAATAGCTGGATGGTAGCAGGGAACACTGAACACATGAAAGTGACTTGTATGAAAGTAGAAGCAGATTGTGTGGGGAATCTTGAATTCCAAAATTAGGAATTAAATCTTTATTAATTGGATAATGTGAAAACCATTGAAAAATCAGTTTTCCAACATCACTTTCTGCCCTATTTCCTGCCCACTCCCATGTAGAACTCATAGATAATTTTTAGCATGGTATAATGGGGAAAAAACCCCAACAAAATCTTTAGAATCAGAAGCCTTGATGCAAACCCCAGTTCCATCATTTAGTACCTATATGGTCTAGAAAAAGGTATTTAGCTTTTCTGAGATTAAATATTTTTATAAAAGCAGGATTAGATTAGATAAATTCTTAATCTATTTTGTGTCATTGGCCACGTTGTTAGTCTGGTGAAGACTATAGACCCTTTTTTAGAATAATGTTTTGTTACGTATAGTCATAATTGAAGGAAATGATAAAATTCAGTTAAAGGTTAGTAAAAATACAGTTGTACATTCCCCCCCCCCCCCATCCAAGTTCATGGATCCCCTTAAATATATCCATAGACCCCTTCTAGGTCCATGGACTTTGGGTTAAGAATTCTTGGACTAAAAGGTTTCATCTAGGTAGCTGTAAAGCTATGACTCCATAAGCCTACATTTCTCTACTGATACTTAAATAAACAAAAGAGGAAAACAATACTTGTAGAGAACCCAGGCAAATTGAGATAGTTTTTTTTATCTCAACCTGGGGAATACCATAAGGATCTGGCTGATGCTATGGAGAACAATGAGAAAAGCAATGGTAAGAGGTGGGCAGCTGATGTAACTTCAGAAAAACAACAACAACAATTAAACAGAGGATAAGTCCATCATAGGTGGCAGGTATTGAAAGTTGCACGCACCCACAGATTATGGGGACTCAGCCAGTTGAGACTCTGTTTTACTTAGAACCAAATGATGGCAGCTTAAACCCCAGACCTTGCTAACCTCCTCCTTCTCTCAGACCTTATTTATTTACTCGCAATTCTTGGTTTCAAAGTCCTCTCTTGCTCTTGACCTTGGTCTGTTGAGTTCTTGCTTTGAATTGTAGTCCTGACCTATGTAATTCTCTGTGCAGGAACTTTTGTGGGCTATGTTCCCTGTATTCCATGCTCTCCAGGCTGGGGCAGTTCAGTCACTTCAGTCCTGGGGATCACTTGAGACTCTCAAGGTGGATGGCGAAGAACAGTACGTAGCCCAAATGAGTGACTGCAGTAAGGTACAACTTCCTTTCCAGATCTAGAGCCATTGACATCCCTAAAGATTTTGCTACCTTTGGTCATTCCCTAGGCTCAGGAATGCTAAGTACTTCAGAGCCAGCTCTGCTGGGTTAGACCTTGCCTTAATTTGATTGTTATACCCATATATTATATTTTACGAATTAAAAAAAATGTTACTCTGAGAAGGGGTCTATAAGCTTCACCAGATGACTAAAGGATTCCTTGACAAAAAAGATCAAGAACCTCTGTGGTGAAGGAGTCCTTTAATAGTATTCATTTTTAACTCAGAAAAATGATTGCCACTCCCTTTTCCCTCCACCCCCTTCATTTTATGCTGTGGATTGGCCCCAATTCCAAGCTTGCTATCGGCAGACAAAATTGGAATGCTTCAAACTTTCAGGGATCTGGGGATTCCGTTGTTGTAAATATTTCCTCCACCAAATGCAAATCACAACCTTTTCATACCTCAGGAGCCGATTTCATGAGTTGTGACGGTCAAAATATTTTATCACTCGATGTCTACCCTTCTGGTGATGAACCCCTCATTTTATCATTTGATGGTCACCCTTCTGATGATAAGCCCTGCCATATTTAGCTTGGCTTATGCTTGAAAGACAGATGCATATGGTCTGTAGCTGGGTCCATATGACAAGGCTTTCCAGGTTAGTAGAATCTGCCAGAACTTGAGTGTGCTCTTTTGGCACTGGGTGACCTTCACCCCCAAATGAGGTACCCGCTGCAAGCTTCTACAGTGAGGAAAGATGGGAGTCATATTAAATAAATGTGCACATTAAAGCCTATTTGCAGAAACAGGCCCTTACCCAAACAGATATATCTCTCTGCCTAGGGGGCCATTCAAAGCCATTGGGATTCTCAGTTTGACTTCAGAATAAACAAATTTCTTCCCTAGCGGGAACTCGGTCTGTCCTCTTTTTCTGGTTTTCTAACACCCCAGAGCCAATTTCTCAAAGCCTAACTAGTCTCACAAGTACTTCCTAATGAGATTATTGTTTTCTTTATTATATTGGAAATAAAGCGTTGGAACCTTCACTCCTGCATTGCTCCCAAGCCTCCGTCTAAGCCTGTGGACAGTTCAGTGGTTTTTGAAAGCTTCTTCATTTTTTTCTTTTTACATTTGGGAAGGTCTCCCAGGCTGCACTCGTGGCAGTAGTTCTCCTAACAATAGGTCAGATCCTGTTGTGGGATAACTGATGCTAGTATAGGATCAGTCACCATAGATCAAAAGATGTTAGAGCCGAGAGCAACCTTAGAGCAGAAAGTCAGAGATAGAAGAGGCTTTTACATTCACTTTACAGAATCGTTAGGCAGGATTCAGGAATTGCAGTGAGTACCTGGGTCAAGACCTGGTTGTCAGGCAGGGCCAAACTGACACAGGGTATTCTCTTTCTCTAGTTCTGCTTCTTATTGAGGTTGTCTTGGCCAATTACCAGATCTCCCAGGAAACAATGGAACAAATCCAGCTATGTTTTTAAAAAGAGGGGCGGCGGGGCTGCCAGAAGGCTCCCCAGCCAAGATCTTCACCATCATTTCTCTTGGGGTCTTTTTACTCCCATTGCCCAGAAGGTTAAGGGTCAGAGGACAAAGTGGGAGTGGGAGAAGTGAAGAGTTTTTCTCTAAACCTGTACTACTTGTGGTCTTGCCCTTTTCATTCCTGTGTGATTCCTTCCCTATTCTGTGCATTGTAGCATAATACACATAGTCAGCTATTTTAAGATACCCAAACTATTTTTATTTCAGTGTGAGGGAATCTCAGGGTACAGGCTATATACAGATTGGAGCACTGGGACTGGGAGTCATAAGACTTGGATTCTAGTCCCAGCTCTGTCACTCACTGGCTGTGTGACCTTGGGCAAGTTGCTTTCTCTCTCTTAGACTCAGTTTCCTTTTCTGTAAAATGAGAAGATTGGTCCTTTCTAGTAATAAATCTATGATGAGGTTGGATGATCTCTAAGGTAATAACTTTCTCAAGTTACCATTGTGAGATTCAGGTTTAGGCAAGTTGCAGGCAGACAGATTTTACATTAAGTTAGCAGAAGGTTATATTATTTTGAGTTCCTCCTAAGCCTTTATTAGTCACCTCTTTCAACTTAGCAGCAGCATGGTAGATGGATTAGGCATTGGACTGGAATCAGGGAGACCCAAGTTCAAATTCTGCCCCTGACATTTATAAAGCTATGTGACCTTGGCCAAGTGAGTCATGATTTCTTCAACTGTAAAATAAAGGGGTGGAACTAGTTGACTTCGAAGGTCCCTTCTAGCTCTAAATCGATGAGCCCTTGAAGTTGGTTGTTTCCCTTTCTAGCCTTGGATTCACTCTCCTCCTTGCCTAATTTGCACTGCTTTCACCATCAAGAGTCCAAGACTGAGACAGCTCCTTTGTTCTCATTTTTTCCCTAGGATCCAGGTTCCACTCCTTGGCTTCAAGTCAAAACTGCCTTCTTCTCAGTCACCTGAGCCCCAACTGAGCAGTATCGCTTGGGCTCTGCTTACGGAAATTTCCTGGACTTAGCTTTTCCTAAATTCATCACCTACTTTTGACCTGAGCTATAAAGTTTTGCTATTGGTATTCCATTGTTTCAGTTGTATCCAACTCTTTGTGCCTCCACTTAGGGTTTTCTTGGCAAAGATACTGGAGTGGTTTGCCATTTCTTTCTCTATCTCATTTTATAGATGAGGAAACTGAGGCAAACAAGTATTAAGTGACTTACTAGGAAGTATCTGAGGCCAAATTTGAATTCAGGTCTTCTTGACTCTAGGACAATATGCTCTGTTTGCTGCACCACCTAGCTGCCCTGAGCCATGAGGTAGGGTGGTGCAGCATATAGGGAAGATCGACTCAGAACATATTCTTTGGGGCAGGCCCTGAGTGCTGTAAATGGAGCCCAGGAGAAAAAGAAAATGGAAAGGCCCATTATTGGTATTCATATATCAGTGAATCCAGGAATGGCATGGAATGAAGACTGGAGTGAGCTGTCTGAATTTCTCCTACATAAAAATGTTAAAGGTGAATATTTGAACTTCTGATGGGTCATAGTGCAGAGATTTTTAATCAGGAAGATGTGATTTCAAATCCTATCTCAGACACTTACTAGCTATGTGACCTTAGGCAAGTCATTTAATGTCTGCTTGCCCTGTTTCTTTATCTGTTAAATGGGGATAAAAATAGTGCCAACCTCAAAGGTTGTTGTAGGATCAAATGAGATAAAAGTGCAAAATGCTTTACAAAACTATAAGTGCTATATATAAATATTAGCTATTACTATCACTACTATTACTATTATTACTATTCCACATATGCCCTTAGGGATGATATTGTTTTCCACCCACAGTACTCTAAAAATTCCCAGTTTCTTACCAACTTCATCCGTTATAATCTTTATTCCAATTATACAATATTATGTGTAAAAATCCTCATTTAACCTCCTTGTCCTCACTTTAATTACTTTCTTCCTTGCAAAATTATCATTTTCAAAACCCCCACAATGACATTTGATAATGTACACCATAGCCCATAGTTATAAATCCAGTGCTTTGGGGGTGTGGTATTTGCTTTTTGAAAGCAAAAACTTAATGTACTATATTGTTGGATTTACTTCTCTCCATCTTGTTCTCAAGGTTAGCATAATAAGATCCTCGGTCAAATGCTTGGCTAAAATTTGAATAAACTCTAGTGATAACAGATCAGTAATCTTGTCAAAAATGGAGACAAATTTGACTGAACATAGTCTCTTCTTGAGGGTGCTCTGTTATTTCTTTGTGATTGCTGATTCCTTTTCTAAATAATCAGTTACAATCCTCTTTTTTAAAACCCTTACCATCCGTCTTAGAATAAATAGAGTATTGGTTCCAAGGCGGAAGAGTGGTAGGGGCTAGTAATGGGGGTTAAATGACTTGCCCAGGATCACACAGTTACGAAGTGCCACATTTGAACCCAGAACCTCCCATCTCTATGTCTGGCTCCCAATCCTCTAAGCCACCAAGTCACCCCCTATCTCTTTAATGATATATTCTAGAATTTATGAAAAAATAAAATATCTATCTATCTATCTATCTCTTACAATTTTGCTAGGAATCCAAGTCAGGCTCCCTGGCTTATAGTCTGAAGTCTCTATTTTTTTCTCCTTGGAAAAAAAATGAGAACAACACTTGCCCTTCACTCTTGTGTAATTCTCATTCTCTGAGATCTTTCAGAGATTCCTGATTGTGGTTCAATAATCTCTACTGATAGTTCTTTTAGTACCCTAGGATGTAGTTCATCAGAGTCAGGTGACTTGAACTTATCAAGGACTACAAGAGGCTTTCTTAAGATCTCTGTAATTATCTTCCTTATCTACTCCCATCACCCATTTTTATAACACTCTTTCTACTCCAAAGATCATTCTTTTTGGCAGAGAGAAAAATAAACAAAATAAGAGTCTCACAGCTCTATCTTCCCTCTAAGGCTTGTTATCATCATCCTATCTACCTGTAGCAGCAGATGTATCCCTTATCTGATTTAGCTCTTTTTCCCCCAAATAACTAAACAGACCTTTGCTGGGAGCCTTTGTTTTCATTACCAATATTCGTTCATTCTCAGGACATCTGATACTATACTTAAAGGACTATGCTATGGTTTTGTATTCATCCTTCTTGGTCAATCATTACTTCCATTTTTGGGGGACATATTTTATTAATACCTAAATTGTTTGATGAGTTTTCTTTCCATCTCCATCATTTTCTTTGGACATTTGGCCTTTTTTCTTAGAATGTTTCTCTTTTTATCATTCTTTTAAAATTTACCATTTATTTTTATGTTTTATACATAATATAATAATGCATATTTGTTATAAATATGCAATACATTATAATAAATATGCATACCCAAGAGAAACAAATTCTCACATTAGCTATGTCCAAAAATATATAGCTCGTTTCCACCCCCCCTTCATCCTGTCCCTATCCCCTCCCCAAGAACGTAAGTAATATGATATGGGTTGTACATATATTATCATTTAATACATATTTTCCAGTTCTTTATGTTGTAAAACAAGAGACATATTGCTTACACTAGAGAAAAATTCACGGAGGAAATAAAGTGTAGAATGGTAGGTTTTAATCTGCTTTCAGACTCCATCTGTTCCTTCTGTGGTGGTAGATATCCTTTTTTGTCATGAATCCCTTGGAGTTGTCCTGGATCCTTGCCTTGTTGATAATAGTTAAGTCATTCATAGTTGATCAACATACATTATGTTGTTATTGTGTACAATGTTTTCCTGGTTCTTCTCACTTCACTTTGTATCACTACATGTAAATCTTTCCAGATTTTTTTGTGATCATCTTATTTGTCATTTTTATGGCACAATAGTTTCCACAAACATATGGCACAATTTGTTCAGACATTCCCCAAATGATGGACATCTCTTTAGTTTCCAGTTCCTTGCCACTGCAAAAAGAGCTGCTATAAATATTTTAGAACTTAGTTGTTTTTCCCTTTTTCTTTGATCACCTTAGGAAATAAACCTAATAGTAGTATTATTGGGCCAAAAGTTACATATAATTTTATAACTCTGTGAGAATAATTCCAGATTACTCTCCAAAATGGTTTGATTGGTTCCCAGTTCTGCCAACAATGTATTGGTGTCCCTATTTTTCCATATACCCTCAAACATTTGTCATGTTGGTGTGAGATCTCAGAGTTGTTTTGATTTGCATTTCCCTAATCAATAATGATTTAGAACAATTTCTATATAGTTATATATAGCTTTAAAAAACCCGTTACCTTTATCTTAGAATCAATGTTGTATATCAGTTCTAAGACAGAAGGGTGGTAAGGTCTAGGCAATGGGGGTAATGTGATTTGCTCAGTCACATAGTTAGGAAGTGTCTGAGATTTGAACCAAGGGTTTCCCATTTCTCAATCCACTGAGTCATCTAGCTGCCCTCTAGTTATATATGGCTTTGATTCCTTCATCCATCTTTATATCATTCTTTTTGTTTGTTTGTTTTTAACCCTTACTTGTTGTCTTAGAAACAATACTGTGTATTAGTTCCAAGGTTGAAGAAGCAATATTGTGTTATCAGTTCCAAGGCAGAAGAGTAGTAAGGACTAGGCAGTTGGGGTTAAGTGACTTGCCCAGGGTCACACAGCTAGGGAGTATCTGAGGTCACATTTGAACCCAGGACCTCCCATCTCTAGGTCTGGCTCTCCATCCACTGAACATCCTAGCGACCTCCCTCTTTTGCATCATTCTTGAAGCTTCTCATCCTTCCCAGGTTAATATCCCTAATGATATTTTAGGCAATGTCCTTTTACCTATCCTTTTTCTTGACCTTTTCAGATCTGTTCTCCTAAAATCTAGGGTTTATAGTTAGATGATGTCTGACCTTCATCTCCTGCCAGAAGTTCCCATCATTTCCACTGAAGCAAATAGTTCCTTTTAGTTGGTGAGAATTAGATCCAGATCAACAATTTCCTTTGTGAGTTCCTCTGCTTTAGAAAGATGCAATTGTCAGTAAGGAAAGTCAAGACATTATCATATGCCCTACTCTTGGTAGAGAGTTAGGACTCTATTAGAGAAAAGGAAAATATGGTTACAATTTACCTATGTGTAGATTATCATCTACTCAGGATGATAAAAGAAATCTATCTGCCTTGTGCGACAACGGGGTAGTTTATCTAATTACTAAGTCCACTTGGCTTTAAAAACTAGGTATTCCTCCCAAACTGTAATCCAACTTAAATCAGTTTCCTCAAGCCTCTAGGCCTTTGACTATGTTCTAATTATGACTCTGGGGCTGCCTGCTGGGGCTGGTCCATCTGTGTTGTCTCTCCATAGCCAGAATGACATTTTCTTTCCCTAGCTTCTTTTACCTTTCTTTGGCTATGCTCCCTGCAGAAGTGAAGTTATTAAAACTACCCCAAATTGTGCCACATCCTCAGTCAACCAGAGATGGCCCTCATTACCTAATTGGACTTTGATACTATATCCACTTATTCTCCTCAAAAAATTCTTTATCTCATGATCAGCTTTCTGATGATGAATTTATTTCTACTTCAATCTTTGCCTTTCAATAGCAGAAATAGCCTTTTGCCTTTCCAACTCATAGAACCACCTCGTTTTTGCCTTTGGGTTGGATTCTTAGATTCCTTCTAACTCTGAGATTTTGAAATTTGGTGATGCTTATTAGTCCATTAGCATAGCTTTTGAGCATCCAAAGTCGACTCCACTCCATAATGAGGGACTATAGGAAGCCTGTTGTGAAGAGTGTACAACATATTTGGGTTACTAATAAAACTATCACCTATTTCACATTCCCCAGACCTCCATTTCTCCAGGTTACAATATGTAATCATAGAACTGCTTTAGGGTCTGTTCCAACGTGCAACTTGAATCTTCATTAATAACTTAGATCATTGTTATCACCAATGACTACAGAATTTTTACTGGCTATATTGTATATTAATTAAAACTTAAAATTAAAGAACTGAAAAAATTGTTTAGATATTAAGTATTTGGCTTTCTGGAAATTTAGAATCTTCAGACAGTCCAAGTAAAATAAACATGGATGATAAGATGTAGACGGTATATACACAAAGCATTCACTTTTCATGCTATATTAGATATAGAATTAGAAAAGATCTTGGTGTCCAGTCTCATTTAAGAGATGAAGTAACTGAAATCCATTAAAATTAAGTGATTTACTCAAGGTCATACAGGTAGTAAGTGGCAGAGTTAGGGTTTGAACCCTGGAACTTTGACTCTAAATCCAGGGCCCTTTCTACTTCACCAAAAAGCCAAACCAAAAGAGATCTATAATGCCTAGAAATATCTTATTAACTATTGGAATCTGTCGGGATTTTGAAGGGAGAGATTGTACCCCTCTCACTCTCAGTGTTCATTATTGGGCAACCTTATGCCTGAAGAGAACTTGCCACCAGAGGGGCTCTTGGGCTATGTGGGTTCTATAAGACTGGCTCCATTTTTTCCTCAATGACTTAGTTAATCACTATGGGAGCCATTTGCCTGCCAGGATATTGGTTCATGGCCCCAGGGGAGAATTTATTTAACATTATGAAGACAAAAGTGGCTCAGAAAATCCCTGTTGAGTCTGAGGGTAGTGCTAATTATCTCCATATTTATGATAAAAGGGATAGATGGTGGGAATCTGCAGAAAGGAAGTTCTCAAAGACATAAAATCCAAGCACTTTGATATGGAATAGGAAGGGCTTTTGGTCTAGTTATCTGCCTTTAGGAGGAAAATGATAGCATAAATGACTTGACCAAGGCTACAAAGTTAGTAGGTACAGAGAGGACACTGCTTCCTTAGGCAGTGTTCCTTCCATTATATCATTCTTGCAGTGTGGTAAATGAAAGAACACTGAACTTGGATTCAGAAGGCAGATCTCATTTTTGTTATCTACTAACTATATGACCTAGGAAAAGTCAGTTAACCAGAGAGAGACTCAGTTTTTCCATCTGTAAAAGGGAGGGTCTCCAGAACTTGTAAACTTGTAAAGTTCTAAATCCATGATTCTGTGATCTTTAAGTGAAGCTACACATTGAGGAAATTACACAAGTTGGTACCTTATGTGGAGGTATCTTCCTCATGGTTGGCTCATGTCTTAGATTGTGCTCCTGAACTCAACTCAGTCCTTTAATTACACTCATCCCTATATCAACTATCTTTCAAGCTAAGGTGAAACATGGTGAAGTCAGGATATGAGAAGGGGTGATGGAGGAAGGAGAAATTAAATATTTCTACATTAGTTCTTGACTCAGAATATACAAGCTCCAAATTAATACAAATAATGATTCCTGTGATGTGAGCTTGTTTATTGGGATTCTCACTATTTGAAGTGAAATTATAGACAATATGGTGACTGGTTCTAGACTAATGGAAATATTCAATGTGAATTCAAATAATTTGATCACTAGAGTTTAAAACTGACAGAACCCTTAAGAACGTTTACTCAATCCCTTTGTTTTATAACTGAAGAAACTGAGGGCAGGAAAACAACTTATCCAAGGTCACCCATGATAGAATCTGAGTGCCAGTTCAGTGCTCTGTTCTCTATACCAGGCTGCCATATTTTATCAAGAGTCTGAGGGTGAGGCCTTGACAGTGAAAGACTAGCACCAATCTTTGAGATGGTTGTCCTAGAGATTCAAAACCAGGTGGGGATGCAAGGACAGGTTTCCTGGAGGAATCTACAATATGATTAGGGACAAAGAGTGAAGAGATTCTTTAAGGCACTTGTCCCTGTATTCCTCTGAGAAGTTGGCTCTCAGCAAGGGTCTGAGCCTCTACAGATGTTCCCAATGCCCTTTAGCTCCATAATTTGCAAGGAAATTCAAATTCCTGCTTCTAGTGGAAACCACAGGTGCCAGCCAAGGTGGGGTTGCCCCAGGCTTTCAAAGGGATGTGGACAGGCCCTTCTGTCAAACTTTGGTTTGCATCTTTGGGTTCTATTATAATACCATTATGTGCTGTGGGCATTAATCATGCCGTTAGGCAAGCATCATGGCACTTTTATGGCAGCTTTGAAGCTAATCTGTCACTAATTCCTCTTGGATTATCATGATTTCTTACAGTTGTGATTCATTAACTTGGAGGCCTAATAGTAATTCTATTAACCATCTTCCATTGGTGTGTGCCTTGACATGTCAGGGGTTTGGAAAATCCAGCTCCCCTGTTCCATTGTACTGCCTGAAATGGCATGGTGGGCATCCTGTGTGGTCTCCAAAGAAGCAAAGCCTCTGAAGTGGTCAGGTCCTGAAGCCATCCAGCTAGCAGGCCAGGCCTGAAGAAGCATATTGTCCTCCTGACCAAGCCTGATGTTATCTTTCTATCCTCTCTCCATAGCTCTGGGCTTGATGGCTCTTGAGTGGGCTTTGAGTCTTCCTCCGACAGACAAGCCCCAGCGATCTTCCTTAGACCCTGCCTCTTCTCCCAAGGAACTAGATGCTCTCTGGGAAACACGGAAGGGGGAAAGAAGTGAAGTAGAGGGAGTTGTGCATGCCACAGGTAAGCAAGCCCAAAGGGACGGAGAGGCGTGCCTCAGGAGTCTCTGATGAGAACCAGCCAAAACAGCCAGGCAGGAGAGGCTCTGCTGGGTTTAGAGAGGGGACAAGTAGCCTCCCGAAAGAAATTTGGTCTCCCAGTTCTCTTCCTCTCTTGCCCACGGCAAACAGAGCCAATGGAGTGGAGGGTTGTTACAGCCCTTTACTGGCGAGCTGGCCGGCATTAATAACATTCCTCAGTGAGGTTTTTTTTTTTTCCAGAAAGAAACGCTTCTTTTAGGCCGGCTGCTCTCTGCAAAAGGTCAGTTTCGGGGCAGCAGTTTGAATGATGGGCTGTGAGCAGGCAAGGGAAAGAGTAAAGGAAGGGGTGGGAGGAGGGGAGGGTCTCTCTTGGACGAGGTCAGCGGAGGATGGGAGAACAGTGGTCTGTCCCCGTGCCAGAGGAGAAGGAGAAGGCAAACGTGCGGGTGATTGAAGCCCTCATCTTCCTCCTTATTCGGCACCATCAATCAAGCTCGGCACTGATATCTCAACAATTTGTAATCCCCTCCGCCCCCCTCTGACCTGCTCAAGTGCGGACCAGCGCTGACCCCTCTCACCCCCATTCAGCCCTTTGCTGCTGTCGCCGAAGCTGATGGATGACTTCTCCCACCCACTCCCCCCGCGTCCAGCCGGCCCCTCCTCATCCTCAGCGGGGGAAACATGGGCAGGTAGAGGTGAGGTCAGCTCCGGGGCAGGCGCAAGGACACCAGTGGCAAGCCCAAGGCAGTGCTCTTGTTGCCGGCAGGTGAGGCTACGGCTTAGAGATGGGGATCCTCGAGGAGCCGCGCTGGAAAGAGATAAGAACTGTAGCATCAAGAAGAGAAACACACCAGAAGCCTGGGGCAACCGAGCTTCTCAGCCTCCTCAACACGAAGAAAGTACTCGGGCTTTGTCTCTCACACACACCAACGAGACACACAACATTTTTTTCCCTCTGGGTTTTCTCACACCCGAGTACTTTAAAGACCATTGATTTAAAGAAAACCAAATATATATAATCTGACCTATTATACATTTACATATTAGATAAAACCATATTAAATGTATGCATTTTAAAGTTGGCTCTTGAGGCAACGTTAGTGTAATGCAAAGAACATTGACTGGTCTCAGGATCCAGAGACCTGGGTTCTAGTTCTGACCGTCATTAATTTCTCAAGCAAGTCACTTCAGTTCCAGGGACCTTGATTTTCTCATCTAAAAAATGAGTTGATTGAACGAAGCTCCAAATCATTTCCAATTAACACTGGGTGACTGAAGATTTCTATCACTGAATTAGCATGCTGCTGGTATATTGAGATCATTCCTGTTGAAATATTATTTCATGATATAATAACATATAACAGGTACGAAATGATAATAAATCTAAATATATAGGTATACTTCTATGTATTTGCATATGTGTATATTACACACATATACATTCACATATATGTATAGATATAGTTGGGGAATACACATGCATATAAGCATTTGCATGCATACATATATATTTGTTGTTCAGTTGTGTCTGATTGTTTATGACCTTGTATAGAAGTTAAGTGACTTGCCCAGGGCCATATAGCTAGTATATGTCTGAGGGTGGATTTGAACTCAAGTCTTATTGATTCTAGGCTCAGCACTCTATCTACTTCCCTGCCTAGCTGTCTCTCTCTGTTATGTGTATATATATGCACGCAGTATGTACACATACATACATGTACCCAGGTGTATATATTCATGCACACAATACACAGGAAACCACAAGTATGTATATACACACATATGCATACACTATAAACACATATGTACATACACATATGTATACAAGTATATACATTTTTTATATATACACACATACCTGTACAGCTTCCAGTTGCTTTTTAGCTACTGTTGTTTAAAAGGGGAAAAATGTATAAAAATTATATTTGACAACTGGAAGAAATCTGTGTCCGAATAGATTTGCAGAAAACTAATCAGTGATAGAAATATCTAATATGGACGGGATCATAGAGCTGGCAAAGACCTTCATGATTATTTCATTCAATATTCTTATTTCATAGATCAATTAGCTAGCATTTATTAAGCTCCTACTGTGTGCCATGCACCAAGCACAGGGGCAAAGAGAGGGGAAAAAAAGTCCCCGTCTCTGTTCTCCAGGAGTTCCAGACCAGAAGAGGATCTTGCTTAAGTTCATACAGTTAATGGCAGAGCTAGGATCAGAACTCAGGTCTCTGGGAACCATAACCTTTAGGTATTTATTTATAAAGGGTTAGGTAACCCTTTGTATTACACTAGGCTGTCTCAAGAACTGGTTTGGGGTAAGGGGTGTTCTTTGAGTTTTGTTCTAGCTTCTAATTTTCAGTTTTCTCTTTTCTCTCTTTATTTCTTACTCATAGCAATTCTGAAATCCTTTCCTGGTTTTTCCTCTTGTAGTGACAGTGACCCTAGCTTCTCAAAGGCTCTGCTAATTCAATTTAATTTCATCAGCATTTATTGAGTGCCTATCATGTAGAAGGCACTGTGTTAGGCACCATGGCTACCAAAACAAAGAAATAAGCTTACTTTCAAGGATTCTCCTGGGGGAAATAGTATGTTCACAGAAAGGTAAATACAAACTTACATATAAATATATGAGTTTTTAAAGTGGAGGGGTTAGTAGTAATTGAGGGAAATTAGCTTCCTTTAGTAGTTGGCACTTGAATTGAGCCTTGAAGGAAAGCAAGAGGTATAGACAAGAAGGCAATGAATGGTAGGACTCAGGGATAGCCTGTGCAAAGGCATGGAAATGGGACAGAAAAAGGTAGTTGTTCAAGAAACAATCAGGCCAATTTGGTTGTAGAGGATGTAAAGGAGAATAATTTGTAATAAGCCTAGAAAGATAGACTGAGGACAGATTTTGATGCACCAAAGAGGAGTTTTTATTTTATCCTAGAGGCAGCAGAGTGCCATTAGAACTTTTTTTTTTTTAAACCCTTACCTTCCATCTTGGAATCAATATTGTGCATTGGCTCCAAGGCAGAAGAGTGGTAAGGACTAGGCAATGGGGGTTAAGTGACTTGCCCAGGGTCACACTGCTAGGATGTATCTGAGGGCCTCCCATCTCTGGGTTTGGCTCTAAATCCACTGAGCCACCTAACTGCCTCCCATTAGAACTTCTTAATGAGGGGAATATCCTAATCTTTAGGAATACTATTTTAGCTGCTGTGTGGATAACTGATAGGGGAAGGGACAGATGATGGGCACTGGTTATGGTACCCAGAGACCTGAATTCTAATCCTAGCTCTGCCATTAACTGTGTGATCTTTATTGGTTTGGTATTGAATAGCTTACGTGAGAGGTGTCAAGGGCCAGAACTGTGGTGGTGGCTATGTGAAAAGAGAGAATGAGACATGGATGTTTTGTTATTGGGGGCCTAATAACAACAGCAAGCATTTATATAGCACTTGAACTTTTGCAATGTACTTTAATTATTTGATTTCATTTGCTTCTCATAACAACCTCATGAAGCAGATGCTATGATTGTTCCCATTGTTTCAGGGTACACTGAAGGAGCAGATTGGGCTTGTACTAGTGATCCTGGTTGCCAGTAGAACCCCTGAGGTCTTTGAAGCCTCTCCTGAATTTACCATTCTCCTGAGCACTCCTTCTCACCTAAAAAATGTAAAAGGATCCAAGGTTACATGTGTTCATAGGCACATGGCAGTCAGGTAGGAGTATATAGCTTGCAAATCCAAGCATACCCTAAGGATGGGACCCCTTATCAGCCAGTTCTCACTCTTCTTGTGCTTTATGTACATATGAGGAAATTCAGGTTGAGAGGCTGACACTAGATGGACCAGGCATATCAATTGATATATTAAAACTACGTATATGTATATGTATACATATATTTATATATTTTATGTTAACAATAAATTTTTCATGCTACTTTCTATTTTCTTTGCTTTATGGATAAAAAAATAAATGCAGTGGATTAATTGATACAGTTTGATCCTTTTGGGTATTCTTAAATTCTTATCCTGGTGTTGAGATTTTTCCAAAGACACAATTAGCATCTCAGGCAGTATTTGAACTCAGGACTCTCTGACTAATTCTAGACTATATCTGACTGCTATGACTTGGTGACTAATTTGATATAAGAGTATAAGAGAGAAGGAAGTTAAGGAATAAAAAACTGGGATAGGGACCACCAAACTCAAAAGGTTTTTATGGTATAGGTCCTGAGAGAGACCAAGTGTAGAGAGAGGCTCACCACCAGAGGAATGGCCACCAAGTATGGAGGGGTGACAAACTTCTTTGGTGAATCGAGTGTCTGTACTGACCAAGCTAAGTATCAAAGGAGTATATCTGGCTCAGTAGGAACTTGAGGAAGCTCCTTCTGTTTTTCAGGTACTTGAACTTTGCATCTGAAAACACCTGAGACAGCCAAAAAACCTGCAAGCAGGTTTTGGGCACCTTTGAAGATTAAGCACTGGTAATCAGATGTCAAAGGTAATAGGTGTTGGGGACCAGAGGAGGCATCTAGCTATGACACTGATGAACTCCTGGCTGGCCTTGGGAGCTAGGAAAACCAGATTTCAAACTCCTAGGCTGGCACTCCTGTCACTTGGCATTGAGACCATGCTAGGCTTCCTTCTGACTTTCAGCAAAATAAACTGGAAAAACATGTCTTTGAACCCAAGGCCGAAGAACCTTAGAGAAAATTGGGCAGAGTTGGGAGGACAGTGAGAAGTATTGGTTCAATGATAGGGAGAGAAACTCTTCAAACAAACAAAAACAAAAGAGAGAAAGGAGAGAGGAAAGCAAATGAGAGATTAGGTGGGTGGAAAAGAAAATGGAAAAGAGAAAGAGAAGGGAGAAAGGGGGCTGAGAAAAAGAATCCGGTAATGGTCATGGGACAGGAGTCAGCAGGGAAAGAAAGAGGGAAGGAAATTTAATGAGGGCAACTTGAAGGCCAGCTTTAACCAACAGCTGGCAGGGTGCCTGGTTTGATCTCCTTGTGAGTCAGGCTGTTTGATTAATCGGGGCCTGTGGAGGAAGATGGACACCTGCCCCTGCTGTTGAGCACTTTGATCTGGGGAATTCTCAGGACCTGTGGGAGGGGTGTTATATAAATGTGTGCACTCCCAGGGCACTCTCAGGCTTCCGGTGGGGGTTTCCTGAATGGATGAGAAAGTGATGGAAAGGGAGGGAGGGAAAAAGAGACAGAAAGAAAGAGAAGTACTAGGGTTTGGTAAACAGGCTTCTGCAGTCAGGGAGGTAGACTCAGAATAAAATTGCTGTCGTGGTGGTTTATCAAGAGAAAGCAGCAGTGGCCAGGAGTTCAATTGCAGGGGAAAGTTCAGCCATAATCTGGGGGCCTTTTGGTTATGAGTTTTTCCCCTCCTTTCTTTTTTTTTCTCCCCCCTCCCCCCCACAAGGAAATAACTGAACTGTTAGGGAGAACAAGGCTGAGAAAACCATTTGCACAAAATTGTATTCTGTTGCCTGTAGCTAGAGGACTGGCTAGTTTAATCAAAGAGAGAGCTCTTCCTAGGGGCTTGGGGTGGAGGGGCGGTGTGGGAGAAGGGAGGTAAATGGCTGCCTGGCTTGGAACTGGCATGGCTTTATGCATGTTGGAACACAGCAGGGCTGGGAAAGGGAATGACATATTGCAGGGGGTGGGGGTAGGGGGAAGGGGAAAAAACACGTACCCAAAAACTAAACCCTAATGCCCTCAAAAAAGAAAACCAAAAATACATATATATCCTCTATTTTATCTCTGGATTAAATCCATTGGTGTTTCTGCCAATCCCAAATAATAGTGTTACTTGATGGGGGAAAAACAACTTTGAAGGAGATAAAAGTTATTGGTTTCTTTTTCTTTTCCTTGAGTCTTTTCTTGAAGCTAGGCAGGCAAGGCAGACATGTCAGGCTGCAGAATTCCTTAATTTTGTGAGAGTCAGTGGTGGACAACTGATTTCTTTTGTATAACATGAGTAATTTTTATCAAACATAAGATTAAGGGGGACCCAGGAACTGTGAACATGGGCTACTGGAATATGCAATATCTGGGTGTAAATATCTCAAAGTTTACCTACTTGGGTTCTATCTAGGTGGGTTGGTCTTTCTGCTACCAATGATGTTTATGATCACCATTTTGATTCAATTCAATATTTATTAAATTCCTGTGAGATGGAGGCAGCTGGGTGACTCAGTGGATTGAGAGTGAGGCCCAGAGACAGGAGGTCCTGGGTTCAAATGTGGCCTCAGACACTTCCTAGCTGTGTGACCTTGGGCAAGTCATTTAACCCCCATTGCCTAACCCTCACTGCTCTTCTGCCTTGGAGCCTATACACAGTATTGATTGTAAGACAGAATTCTGGTAGGGTTTAAAAAAAATTCCTAGGAGGTACCAGGCACTGATGAGACAAAGACATGAGGAAATGAACTCAGTCCCTGATATCAGAATTTCCATTCTACCATGGTAGTGGTGGGGTCATTGGAGATAACGTATTTGCGTGTGTGCACTCACATATGAATGTGCGTATACATATGAGATTTAATTGATATAGTCAGTTCCTGGTGAGCAAACTCCTTCTATTAATCCAGACCAACACCCTAAATTGAGAATGCAAAAATTTAAACTCTTAAAATTTATATTCGTATTGTCCGGGGACTTGAGAGGTTGTGACTTGCCCAGGCTCACACAGTCCATTTGGGTTAGGGGATGAACTTTTGATTCCAGGGTGGACCCGAAGTCTAGCCCCTCTACCAGGCTCCTTGAGGAGGGAGGTAAAAAACAAACAAAAAAACCCACCACCACCAATTTCTTTGTGTTCCTAGCTCTCAGCACAATGCCTGGCACTTCGTAAAAGCATAATAAGTGCTTGCTGAATGACTGTCAACCTCTAACAATATGTATATGTAGTATATGTTGTCCATACATAAATATAAGATCATATGAAGAAATTCCAGGCGCTTCCGAAGGGAATACTAACACAGCCTGAGGATATCAGAGAAGTCCTTAAGTAGCAGCTGACCCCTGAGCCGTGCTTTGAAGGAAATTAAGGATTCTCTAAGGGGAGTGCAGCCTAATCTAGACCGGCTTTGGAGTTGGGGTACACACCAAAATCATCACGAAGCCCCCCATCTCCAGCTGACCCTCTACTAGAGCTGGGCATCCAGGCGTTTCAGGCTCTGCTGATTGTAAACAAAGTCAAATTCCAGAGGTTGAAGAAAGAGAACAGGAGTTTTGGACCAATCAGAGTGAGTTGTGTGTTTCCACTTCTCTAGCCCCTCTCCCACTCGTCCCCTCCTCTCTATTATCTTTGCCACCATGAGCAGAGAAGCCCTTGTCTTCCGTGACACTCCCCTAAACTATTGCAACTATTCCTGAGAGGTCCTCTTGCCCCCTCACCTGTATTTTCTTACCCTATTCCCTATGCTTAGGATAACCTTCCTCTTTATTCTTACCTATTAAATTGGTATTTATCCTTTAAAACTAGTTTAAATGCTGTGTTTTCTATGAAATATTTTTTGAGCCCTACTTTGGCAAAGCCATTCCTTCTTAGATTTTGTAGCATTTTTTCCCCATTTCTCATATATTTTTCACTGGCTTTATGCTTTCAACATCCTCTAGATTATAAGTTCCTTGAGGGCAGGAACAGTCAGAGAATCACAGAATTTAAAAGTTGGAATATAGTTTAACTCATGCCTCTAAGGAGCCCCCACTATAGCACACCAGGTAAGTCAGCTTGAAGAACTCCAAAGAAGGATCATGCCTGACCTCTCGAGCAGCCCATTCTATATTAGGGCAGCTGTGATTGTTAGGAAGCTTTTTTTGGAAAGCAAACCCTTTTTGCTGTTTTTAATCTTTTGCTTTTGGTTTTGTCCTCTGGGGCTAAGCAAAACAAGTTGAATCCCTTTTTCATAAGGTAACTTTTAAAGTACTTAAAGATGGTTATAATGCTGCCTTGAGTTCTGTCCTCATTTGACATGGACTAGCCCTTCTTTTCATAGTTTTTGCTTATTATCATTAGGCAGCTAAGTGGTACAGTAAATAAAGGACCAGCTCTGGAGTCATGAAGACCTGAGTTCAAATGTGGCCTCATGCTTACTGTGTGACCCTGGGTAAGTCATTCATCTCCATTTGCCTCCGTTACCTCAAGTGCAAAAAAGGCCACAAAATAGCATTTGTCTCACAAAGTTGTTGCAGAGATCAAATGAGAAAATGTTTATATGGCACTTAGCACTCAGTACATGGCACATAGGTATTTCATAAAAGCTTTTTTCCTTCCTTCCTGCCTTCCTTTCTTCCTTCCTAGTATTTCTAGGACTTGAGTTTTTCCAGTTTTTTTTTTTTTCCAGAAGAGGTTTATTTGGTGGTTCTTGGTTCTTAGGACCAGGTCTGTGGATGACACTTCATAGTATCTCTTATTGGTGGCCTCAGTTCATCCAGTTAATGGGAATGAATGGAATCCTCAGTCACTCAAGAGGCAGGCTACTGGAAATCCTTTCCACATGGAGGAAGCTGAGAAGAAAGCTTGTCATGATATATTCTTGCCAGGTGTCAGGTTTGAGATACTGGAGTTCATATCTCTCTTCCTCTTCTTTCTACATCAGTGCATCCTTATAGATGAGTCTGGGTCCAAACATTAGCTGGAAAGTATTTCCAGTCTTTCCCTGATTTATCCAGTATAACTTGCATGGGAAGTCAAAGCAAAACATAAAAACTCTACATTTATACGCCATTTAGGTATGTGTGACATAATCAAAGAACTCTGAATTTAGAGGCAGGAGAACTTGGGATCGAATCCTGATTCTGTCATTTACTAGCTATATGACCATGATCAAGTCATCAATCCTTTCCAATGAGCATGGAAAGGAAGGAGAGCTTCTTCTCTCCCCTTCCCTTCCCATCCCTTGCCTTGCCTTCCTTTCTATTCCCATTCCTTCCTTTGCCTTCCCTTCACATCCCATCCTATTCCATCCTTTCCGCCTTGCCTCGCCTATCTCCAAAGACCTTTCTAGACCGAAATCTGATGATTTCAAATCTATAATACTAGACAAGAAAGCCAAGTTTTGATTTGGATTTGCAAACGTGCACTAAGCAGACTTGCTAGCTGATTTGCTCTTAATTTGGTCCCTGAAGTCAACTGTGTCCTAGTGAGGGATCCCTTTATGGCCATTTTGTGTTTGCCTTGCTTTTTTATAACTTTATCACTAAAGTGCCTAATATGAATGTGCATGAGTTCCACACTGTCACATGCCTACAACTATATGTGGATGCTTATAAAACAAAGGAATACACTTTACCGAATCCATCTGATTACAAGTGCCTTCTGGAAATCTCTGACTTGTTTGCATGTAGAAATTGGCATGTGCCATTCAACCCATGCAGGAAGCAATGTTTTTATTGCTACTTTCCCCTCCAACTACCATGCCACCCCCAACCCCAACACACACACACACACACACACACACACACACACACACACACACACACGCCTCCTTTTTCCCTCCCTTGGAATTCTGGTCCCAGATGTGCCTTCCTGTGTTTCCTTTGGCTGGGAACTTGCTGCTTTCCCATAACCCAGTCCAACTGCCTGTTAGAGAGACCAAAAAACTCCGTCTTTCTGGGAAGACATCTAATTAAATTCCAGAAGGCCAAAGAGGAAAGCCCCCTCTGAAACAGAGGCTTAAAACCCCAAAATAAATAATAATCACACAAGAGAAAGCGCCCAGTACAAACCCAGCAAGCTGGTAATTCTGTGCCCTGTTTCCTAATGTCCTTCGTGAGGAAGATGTACTTGGGTTTAAAATATCCCTCTGGTAAATGCAACTATTTAAAGAGTATTGGGGTCTCAGCAAATGCAAAACAAAGTTTTGTTGATTAAAAACACATGGTTTGTTCTCTAGACATGAGTAGCCAGCAAAATCAAATGTGACAGTGTTTGGGATTTTTTCTATCCCACAAGACATGATGGTGATTTATTAGAGTGATGTCAGCTGTGGTTGCAAAAGTTTGCTGTGTTGTCTTAATAAAAAGGGGCTTTACCTTGGAGCCGTCAACTCCCTGATTATTTAATGCTGTGGCTGTGAATGGACTCAGGCCTTTGCTGGGCCTTTGGTGCTTCCAACAGGCCTTTGAAGCTCCAGGGCTCCCAACTGAAGGGAGCTCATGAGTCAGTCTGAGATGAAATGGCCAGGGCCTCTTGTCCTCCTAAGTAAAGATGTGGAGTATCCTTTAAGCAGCAACTTAAAATCACTGAATCCTGAAGGGAAAAGGATAAGCATTTAGAATGCACCTACTATGTGCCAGCCATTAGGCCAAGTGCTTTTTTTTTTTTTGCAAATATTATCTCATTTGATCCTGACAACAGTCCTGAGAGGTAGGCGCTGTTATTAATTCCATTTTACAGTTGTGGAAACTGAGGGAAATAGAAGTTAAGTGATTTGCCCAGGGTTACACAGCTAGTAAGTGTCTGAGGTTGGAGTTGTTGACTCTAGGCTTACTGCTCTATCCACTATTGCCACCAGGCTATCTCATTGAGAAATGAAAGAGGCTGAGTGACTTTGATGATCCTTCCTGTCTTTAAATAATCCTTCTGATGTCCTTCATAGATCTAAATTTATGGATTCAGTGCCTGTCTCTCTTTGAAGGAAGCTCCAAGTCTTAACCTAGAAGCACAATTTTAGTCCAAATTTTGTCTCATTTTGCCAATGAGAAAATTCAGACTCAAGAATGTTGAGTGATTTGCCCAAGTTATCAAGCTAAGGACGTAGCAGATTTGGGGACCCAGGTCTTCTGATTCCAGGTTCAGTACTCTCTTCACAGCCCCAGGTAATCAATTCTTGATTCTCCATAGTGATTTAGCACAAGGATGCTACTGATCTCTGAAAATCAAAGATAATCTTTAGATGACAGGATTTATAACCTTAAAGCAGGAAGGGCTTTGGAAGCCCTCTAATGGACCCAATTATCTTGAAGACGAGGAAACACAAGCCCAGAGAGGTTCAATCACTTACCCAAATTCACACAAGTAGCCAGTGACAGAGGCAGGATTTGAATCCAGATCTTCTGATGCCAAATCTAGTAATCTTTCAGCCCATCTTGGGGCAGGGACCTGGGTCCCATAACACTTGAAACCCAATTGTGACTGTAGCCTATTTGATTGGTAGGGTCCTAGTAGGAGGAATCTCCTGATTAGGTTCAGGGCTCTATTTTGTGACCCCAGTCCTGGGCACACAGAGACTCGTTCTAAACCCGAGCCATGATTTGTTAGTACAGTAAGACCTCATTTTACATGAACTCAGTCCACACAATTTCAGGCATATGTGATTGGCAATACAAAAAATAAAAGCAGAAAAATGTATACAATAAAAATTTTTAATTATGTGCTAAATCCACACCATTTCCCCAAGCGGCGTAAAGTCTCAGAACATCTCGCGCAGGCATGATCTGAGGAGCCTTAGTGTGAGTCATTACATTATTCTGAGCCAAACATGAGCTCCCCTATCAGTCTTTGTCCAGAGTTCTCACTTGTTGCATCTGCATCGGAGCAGTGCTTATCTTTGATTCATTCATGCTATAGTATTTATTTTGAAAAAGTGATAGGTACGTTTATATAAGAAACACTATTATGTGTGATTTTCAACTCGCACAAAGGGTATTAGAATGGCTTGGTCAAGGAAAATGAGGTCCTACTGCAGAGTGGATGCATAATCTGTAGGTGAATAATGGAGGTTGTGCTTTATTGGACTGGAATTGGATTAAATGTCTGGAAAGAAGGAGAAAAATGAAGAAGCCAATTCCTACCTCTTCTCAGGTGTGAGGATTAAGGGACCTGCTATTTTGAGATTTTGCTTTTGCTTTTCCTGGGTGGCAACTGTATATTCTGATAAAATGTAAGCTTCTTGAGGGCAGGAACTGCTTGTATCCTGAGCACTTGGCACATCTCGAACACAGTAGGTGTTTAATGAATGCTTATTGTTTCTTTATCTCCGTTCACTTCTCTCTCTTCTCTTTCAATCCCAATGACCCCCATCCCCCTTCTCTCCCATGGAAAAAATGGCATGCTCACAATTATGACAGAGGACCAGAGATGGGTTATAGCCAATTTACTGTTTGCAGAGCCTGATTAAAGCTTTCACTCTTCAGTCACAAATACAAATCTAAACATGGGAACAAGACAAAAGTGGCACATAATTGGTGTGGATGAAGTGGTGATGAGGGATACAATGAACTATGTTATTAGATATACACACACACCCTCATTCATGGGGAGCTCACCACCACCAGAGACACTCTGCTCTTTTTTTTACATGGTTCTAGTAATTCAAAAATTCTTTCTTTGAGCCACCTTTGTTTCTTTTATTTTCATCTATTGTTCTTCAACAATTCTTCAAATATAGTACAAACAGCTCTGTACTTGTAGTTAGAAGGACTTATGTTTGAATCCTGATTCTACTAGTTCCCTTTGTGGCCCTGGATAAGGAAGAAAGGAAATAAGCATTTATTAAGTGCCTACTATGTACCAGACAATGTGTTAAGATCTTTAAAGATATTATTTCATTTGATTTCACAACCTTAAGAGATAAGTGCTATTATTATATCCATGTTACAAATGAAGAAATTGAGGCAGAGGTATAGTGATTTGCTCAGGGTTGCACAGCTCATTGTATCTGGATTTGAACTCAGGTCTTCTTTCTCTAATTCTAATAGTCTTTCCTCTGTGCCCCCTAGCCACCGCTAAGATATCCCTTCTGCTTTGTGAACCTTAGTTTTTTTTAGCTGTAAAACGGAAGTGGGTTAGATAAACAGTCTTTAAAATCCTCTCCATCATTGTTAGGTGAGCTTCAAAGTTTTGATGGCAATGGAGAATCACTGGAATAGCTTTCTTGTTCAAAGAAACCTGTGGCTATGCTCCAGGCTGATTTATGAGGTGCTGATTTGTATTTGGGTGTTATATCATAAAGAAGAGAAGGATGCTACAGCTGGAAGTCACCTTAGAAACGATCTAGTCCAATCTTTTCATACTATGGATGAGAAAACTTTCATTCATTTGTGAATAAATTGTGAATAAAGGACAAAAACCAGACTCTACTCTTGGGGAGCTTTTGGAAAATCAGATTCAGAGAGATAAAGTAACAATAATAATAATAAATATTTATAGAGCATCTACTATGCTCCAGACACTCTGCTAAGTGCTTTACAAATGTAATTTCATTTGATCCTCACTACAATTCTTTCAGGTAGATACTATTATTATCACCGCCATTTTTGTTGTTGTTGTTGAGTTGTTTCAGTTGTGTGACTCTTTGTGACCCCATTTGGGGTTTTCTTGGCAAAGATTAGCAGAGTGATTTGCCATTTATTTCTACATATCATTTTACAGGTAAGGAAACTGAGGCAAACTTGCTTAGAGTCATACAACCAGAAAGTGTCTGATTTGAACTTGGGTCTTTCTGATTCTGGGTCCAGACCTCTGTCTATTGTGCCACTTTTTGGTGCCTTGTATGGCTCAGGACGTTGAGGCAGGGATGAAGAGACTTGCCCAGGGTCACACAGGTAATATCTGAAGTTGAAATTTGAGCTCAGGTCTTCCTAACTCTAAGTCCAGGATCCTATTTATCAACTTACCTATCTCATAAGTGACTGGTCCCTCCTGGTCATACAGGTCCAATCCTAAGACTAGAACACAGATCTCTTGACCCTTAGCCTGGGCTCTCTCTAAACCCTTTCCTGCATGAAGCCTCTGCTGGTAAATGATGCTGTTGTCGTTCAGTTGTGCCCAGAGATACCGTGCAAAATGAATCGATGCCGTTCCTGTCGTCTCCGAGTTTACAATCTATAAAAAGGCTCAGGACACCAAGCAAGAGCCGGACCTTGCTCCTCATTTTACACTTGTAAAAACCGGGCCCCGGAGAAGTTCAGCTCATTAGACATGGAGCTGGGGCTAATAGCTGGGTTTCCTGACTCTCAGCCCAGCACTTTTCCTTCTCCATCGCCGCTGCCAGAACTCTCCTCCCTCGCCTTCGTGCCCTCGTGGCTCCAGGTCCCAGCCAGTGGGAACTGGGGGAAACTGAACAAGGCCATCTGGACAAGTTTCAGGCTGGTCCGAGAGCTTTAAGAGGCATTTAGTTTTTAGACTCCAGGTTTCAAGGCTTGTGGAAACAGACCCAGCTTTGCATTTCTGGAAATGGGCTTGATGGATGGCAACCCCAGCCAGCAGAGTCATTACATTTCCTGAGATGATGATGAGTGCTGTGTGTGGAAAGAACATTTTCCTTTCCCTGCAAGGAACAGGAGCCCTGGGGGCTGCTCCTGGCGAGGAGGCGGGGAGGTGACTGAATGAGGTGTTGTCCGGTGGCCTGCCACTGGGAGCCAACTTGGAGCTCGCTCACAATTCTCTGAGAAAAATCAACAGAAAGATGGCCTTGCCCTTGGTTGGAGGCCCAAGTGGAGGCATAAGGCAGATGCAAGGAGATGGGAGGTCATTCTGAAGCCAGAGGGGAGAGGGATGAATAGAATTAGAGAGCTCTAAGGCTGTGAGGGGGCTGCGAAAGGGCACCTGGGCCATTCCTCGGTCTTTAGGCAATGAAACCCTCATTTTTAGACATCACACACATTTGAAAGGCCTCCAAAGAGGAAGGTTTCACAGATACTTTTTGCCAACCTTCCAGGGTCAGGGAAGCTTTCTATGTGCCAATCACCCAATCGATAATCATTTATTAAGTGCCTACTATGTGATGGAGAAATTAAGACAGAAATAAAGCCATTCTTGCCCTTGATGGAGGTATGTGCTTCTGGAGAACACAACATCAAGAAGTATTTATTAAGCATCAGAAGAGAAAAGTTAATTAGGGACAGAACGGAGACTTGGGTTTTTCCTGCCTTCCAGGAACTTCTATTCTAAAAAAAAGAGCGTGCCTTCTAATGACACCCTGCCCGGGTGCCTCTTCCAGGGCACACTTACACTCAAAGGTTGGGTCTCCCTCTCTAACATATTATATACAAAATACATGCAAGGTAATTTGGGGGCAGAGGCATCAGCAACCTCAGGAAATTGGGGACTCAGCTAGGAGATGAGGTGAATTTGACAGGAAACTAGAATTTCTCAGAGGTGGAGGTAAGAAGGAAGGAATGGGAATAGTCAGTGCTGAAGCATGGAGATGGGAGATGAAAGGTCATGGGTAGGAAAGCTCACTGTTTCCAGTATTCCTTATAGATATGAAGACTTTTCAAACAGAAAGTTTTAAAAAGGATGAACAGCTAGACCTTGTTTGTTGTTGTTCAGTTGTGTCTCTGTCTCTGCGGTTTTCTTGGCAAAGACCCTGGGGTGCTTTGCCATTTTCTGGAGTTCTCCAGCTCATTTTATAGGGGAGGAAACTGAGGCAAACAGGGTTAAGTGACTTGCCCAGGGTCACATAGCTAGTAAATGTCTGAGACCAGATTTGAACTCAGGAAGTTGTGTCTTTCTAATTCCAGGTCTGGCATTCTATCTATTGTACCACCTAGCAGCTGATCTCATTTTACAGATAAAGAAACTGAGACTCAGAGATTAGATATGTAAGGATCACACAGTTATTAAATATAAGAGATAGGATTTAAAGCCAGGTCTTCTAGCTCCTAGTCCAGTAGTTTTTTTTTTTAAAACCCTTACCTTCTATATTAGAGTCAATACCACATAGTGGTTCTAAGGCAGAAGAGAAGGAAGGAGTAGGCAAAGGGGATTAAGTGACTTGACCAGGGAGCTAGGAAGTGTCTAAAAGATTTGAACTCAGGACCTCTTGTCTCTGGAGCTGGCTCTCTACTGAGCCACCTAGCCGCCACCTTCCCCCTCCCCCCCCCCCCCCCCCCAGTCCAGGAATTTAACCACCATGCCAGGTTATCATTTAATCATTCTTAAATATTAGGAATTAAATATCTTCATTTTGACAAGGATGATTGAGTTTTTAATTTTAATTTTATTTATTTAAAACCTTCTGTCTTAGGATCAATGCTGTTTATTGGTTCCAAGGCAGAAGATAGGTAAGGTCTAGGCAATGGGGGTTAAGTGACTTGCCCAGGATCACAAAACTAGGATAAATTTTTAATTTTTAAAAAAGGCAAAACTTAATTCAAAATAATAAATCCTTAAGGCAGAGATGTCAGCCTCTGTGCCACCTATTGAGAACAATGTTTTGAGGCAAGATAATTTCCTGGTACCCATCAAATTAGATAATTTAAGGATATTATGGAGAAGATAGTGATTTCTAAAGTAGCTCCCTACTCTGACATTCTATGGTATGATTTTGAAGAGCTCTCACACCAGTTGGTGGTGAAAGTAAGGAAAATAGATTGGGAAGGAATCTCAGAGGTCATCGCTTTCAGCCCCCTCATTTCACAGACAAGTAAAATGAGGCCCAGAGATGAAGGAACTGACCCCAAATGAGACAGATAGAAACCAGTGGAACCAGATTTTGAACTGTTGTCCAAATCCCAGCTCCTCACTTACTAGGCATATGACACTGTGATCGCCATCTCTTCTGTGAACTCACGTCTCCCCACTAATAAAATGAGGAGTTCAGCTTCAATGATCATTATAGACCTTCTGGCTTAGAATCAATTTTAAGTATCAGTCCCAAGGCAAAAGACAGCAAGGGCTAGGCAATGGGGGTTAAGTGTCTTGCCTAGAATTACAGAGCTAGGAAGTGTCTAAAGCCACATTTGAACCCAGCACCTCCCTTTTTTAGGTCTGTCTCTCAATCCACTGAGCCACCCAAGTGCCCTAGTGATGCTTCTTAATAGTTCAGAAAGGAAAAGTCTCAGACTTTATACCTTGGCATAATTTTTGTTTATTTAGCAAAGGGCCAAATCTCATCCGTAATTATTATCCTGAGAAATCTGACTGACTCAAGTTAATTCGTACATCCTTCCTGCTATGTAAAGTCTTATAAAGGCTACAGCAGTCCAGAAATAAACTACAGGGGTCACTTCCTAATAATGTCTCTTTTATGAGAAACACACAGACCCCCAGGGTACTTCAGCTATCATCTGTGAAGCTTCCATCATAGGCATGAGGGCAGAAAGAGGCAGAATCACTAAATCCTGAAGGTAGAGAATTCTTTGGGTCTTGATAGCTTCAAATGAGCTTTCTGGCTATAGATTTATTCAGTTTCTTTTCCCGAGATTATTATTTTGAGATAAGCATCTAGAGATCAGATCTCCAGCATTAGGGGTGTCTGTTACTGGCTTTTATTTACTTATTTAATTTAATTTTTAGAAACCTTACTTTCTGTCTTAGAATCAATACTGTGTATTGGTTCCAAGGCAGAAGGGTGATAAGGACTAGGCAGTGAGGGTTAAGGTCACAGAGCTAGGAAGTATCTGATGCCAGATATGAACCCAGTACCTATTTCCAGGTCCGGCTCTCAATTTATCGAGCCATTGAACTGCCCCACTTTCTACTGGTTTTTAAAGGTGTTTCTAATAAATATACTGGTCAGTGAGAAAACTTTACTTCATCATCAGCTTTCTGTCTCTTCCCATTTGATAGCTACTCACATATTTTTTAAACTGTGATGGGTGGGGATTGCACAGAATATATGTGCTTTTAAAAAATCTTTTCTGGATTCTTCATCCTGGACAAATGGAATTTAAGTGACTGTCATGATCCCTCTCCAAGATTAGAAAAAGAACAGATCCCAACAAAGCAAAGGAGCCAATGCTATAACCTGAGTCATTTTCTTCATAGGCTACTTTTCCAATCCTTTCTTTCTGAAGTATTGGATTAAAACCATGACTACCTCTCCTACATTAGTTCCTGTCCATTCCTGCCCAGTGCTGTTTTGTCTGGTCAAAGAGACAACTCAAATATGCTAAGCTACACACAATGTGTCTCTGAGAAGTTAGTTTGCACTCTTTGTATCAAATCCTACGATAGTAGATGGCATAGGGTACCTGCTATAGAATGAAACTCTAGGAATCTTTTGGTAAAGAGAAAATTAGTCTTATAACAATCACACTTTTCCTTTTGAGTTTCAGCTTTACCTCCAAGTTGATGACACTTGACTGCCCTGGGCCTCAGTTATCTCATCTGCAAAATGAGCAGGTTGAGGTAAGTATTCTTGAAAGTTCTCTCCATTGGAAAAAAAAAATTCCACGACTCTTTGATTTGTTGGTCTAGTCAGCTCTTTTCTGTCTGATGCATTTTCTGAACATGGGGCTCGCTTAGAAGAAGAAGAACGTAGCTCCCAAAGTTGAAGCTTCAGGAGGGAAAGATGAAGTAGTTTTGCTTTGCTTTTTTTCCTATCCTTCAGAAGCTCCTCTCTGGAAGCCTTCCTTTCCTACCTTCCCCTCACCTCCATTTTCTCTTTGCCAAGAACATTTATCTCTCTATATTCCTCTCTAGGCCACCCCTTGTTTGTAGCCATCTACAAAGCAACTGTCAGGCGATACCTCCTGTTTGAACAGGCCATCTCGCAGTGAGACTGCTGGAGTGGTTATCTTTTATTTCTGGCATGTGCTGTAACACAAGAGTGATCTTGACTTCAGAGATTATCACCTCTCATCTTTTATTCCCTTTTTCTCCCCTCTCCTTTTTCTTTCGGCAAGACGAATGATAAAATTACCAGAAAAGCCCTCCCTTCCTCCCATCCTAGTCAGAGCTGAGTAATATTTACTTCTTTGGTAAACAGCTATAATCTTCCTAACCAGGGTTTATCTCAGTTAAGCAAGTTAAATTCTTCTGGCCTAATCCCTCCGGTTGCTGTGGTTTTCTGAGCATGAGGCATCAGACATCTTTTGATATAAAGCGACCGGCTCAGGGCCAGAGACTGTGATTAGACATTGGTGAAGGGAGTTGTGATCGGATTTAACCGGCTTTGAAAACAGAAAACTCTGGAAAATAGGAGGGGCTTCTCTGTAAAATCATTTTGATTTGGGAGGTGGGACGGGAAAGTAAGACATCTTGAACATTTCCCTTCATTTGAAATGAAGCCAGTTTTTCCTTTTCCTTTTTAGTATAATAATGAGGTGATGAAAATGATGATGGCTGGCATTTATATAGCACCTTATGTTTTGCAGAGAAATTTTTGAATGAATGAATAAAAAAAGCATTTATTAAGCACTTTTTATGTAAGTAGAAACTAGGGATTCATATAGAAAAGCAAAACAGTTCTTGCACTCAAGGAGCTTACATTCTAATGTAAGGGAGAGACAACAGAAATAAGGCATTCCAGTTTCAAGAAAGATGGAAAGGTCCTAGGGTCCATAGGGGGCATCAGTAAAGTAGATGGAAACACATTTTCTTTAGCATCATTTTCACTGAAAAATTCATGTCAATTTCTTATATAGAACCATTTAATGAACAAAGATTTTGGTGACAAGTTTTCAGGGTCTTCAATAGATGTGGTTATTGAAGAATTGGGAGCTATAGCTCTTATTAGCAGCACTTGCTGAGTTCTACTTTACCCTCAGATGGACCTTGCAGCAGTTTTTGAGGAAGATGACATTATCTTCCTCATCTTACAGTTGAATAAAATGAAACTTACTTGGGGTAGCTAGCACAGTGGATAGAATGCCAAGCCTGGAGTCAAGAAGACCTCAGCTGAAATCTGACCTTAGATACTTAGATACTTACTAGCTATGTGACCCTGAAGAAGGCTACACTCTGTTTACCTCAGTTTCTTCATCTGTAAAATGAGCTGGAGAAAGAAATGGCCTACCACTCCAGTAACTTTGTCAAGAAAACCTCCAAAATGGGTCTTGAAGTATTGGATATGACTGAAAAGACTGAACAAGCAAGAAACGCACTGAGGATAAATGACTTCTTTAGGTTTGCAGACTTAGTACATGCTTGAAATGGACTTCAAACCCATATCTTTACTCTAGGCTCCACATTTACTCCCCACAACCAAAGGACAAAAATTTTGGATTAGTTACATATACTGTTCAGGATGATAAATGCTATAAACCATCAGTAGAATCAGTTTAATAAGTGTTTAGTGAATTCTACTTGGTGGTAAATTCTGCGCTGATCATTGTAGGTCATTGACCAAAATGCCCTCTTCTTTGGTTTGAATTTTCATCCACTTCCATAGGAGATGGGTATGATCACCACTGACAAATATTTCAATGTATATATCAAACTCTCTATAGCTAGAGATGAACACATGGATTTCTGAGTTATTCTCTGGCTCCTGCTTCCCAAACTGCTAGTAATATACATATAGGTTCTTGCTTTCAAGGAGCTAATGAAACATAAAACCTAGTACCTATAATGGGCATGAAAGCAAATACCTGTCTCATTAAGCTTATAGTACATACTCTTATCCATCTGAATATGGACCTTGATTTTCCCAAAATCAAATATGGCTTGGATAAAACCCGAGTGAAGCCTAGAGTCAGTAGTATTTTCCAGTAGATGCCTTTATGTCTTTTTCCTTCAAAGAAATGTCTTCGGGGGTGTGGTCTATATTTGAGGGGGTTACTTATATTTGGACCAATCTAGTATTTTTAGTATGCATGTCTTGGCGTTTCTTTCTTATAGACCTTCCAGTCTCTGAAAATCAGTTGGCATGTTGGCTGCCTCTTGTGGTGTACCAGTGTCATGCCAACAGCCAACTGGTGACATTTCCACAGAGCATGTCATTTGCATTTTTAAAGTCACAGAATAATTTTTGAGTTTGATCTCTATTAGAAAGGGAAGAAAAAAAAAGTCAGGAGCCAGGCAGACTTATAAAGGATCTGATCTGGACTTGTAATTCTAAGGAAGCAAATTTATTAGCAGGTTCTCCCTGAGACTGCAGCTGCCTTGGTTGGAACTCTGTGAAAATAGCCTGTTGTTGTGTTGAGTCTGGGGAGGAAAGAAGCCATTCTCTCCTCCTCCATACCACACTGATACTTGAGTAATTTTCCTAATGCATTGTTCTGATCACATTTCTTCTCTGGAATACTCTTCTTCCACTCATCTTTCTTTTCTTTTTTTCCCCCCCTCTCTTGCCTCCATGCCTTTTTTCATACTATCTCCCATGCTTGTAATAAACTCTTTTATCTCATCTCTTTTATCCTCCTCATTCAATGCCCAAGTCAGGTAGTGATTCTTCCCAAAGGCAAGTGATTTTACTCTCTTCACAGTTGTGATGGCACTTTGAAATCTTTCTTTGGTATGTCTTACTCTCCAAAGTCTTAAAGTTATTCAATTTAATCTCAATCACTCCCCATATCAGACTCCTTGAAAGTATTTCTATTTTATTTTAATCTGTACCATAAACATCTAGCATAGGTACTCAATAAACATTAAAAAAATATTATTTATTTATTTTTAAGATCTATTAAATTTTTTTGAGTTCTGAATTATTTCCCTTATCCCTTCTCTATTCATTGCAAAATGTGTTAGCAGTTATATATGTGAAATCAAGTAAAACACATTTTTATATTAGCCATATTATAAAAAAACGAGAAAAATAAATTATAAAAATCATGCTTCAACCTGCATTCATATGCCATTAGTTCTTTCTCTAGAGATGGATACCATTTCTCATCATAAGTCCGTTGGAATTACTTAGATCATTGTATCAAAGAACATTCATTCACTTGTTCATTGTATAATATTGCTGTTCCTGTGTCCAACATTGTTCTCATTCTGTAAACTTTACTTTGTATCAGTTCATAAAAATCTTTCCAACTTTTCCAAAACCATCCTGCTCATCATTCCTTTTGGCACAAAAGTATTCCATCACAATGTGTACCATGGCTTGTTTAGCTATTCCCCAATTGACGAGCATCCTCTCAATTTGCAGTGCTTTGATACCACAAAAAGAACTGCTATAAGTATTTCTCTACATATAGGTCCTTTCCCTCATTTCTTTCATCTTTTTGATATAGACCTAGTAGTGGTATATCTAGGTCAAAGAGTATGTACAGTTATAGCCCTTTTGGTATAGTTCTAAATTATTTTCCAGAATGGTCAAATCAGTTCACAACTCCACCAGCAGAGCATTAGTACCCCAACTTTTCCACATCCCTTCCATTATTTCTAATTTTCCTTTTCTGTCATATTGGTCAATCTGATAGGTGTTACTTTAGAACTGTTAAATTTATATTCCTCTAATCAATAGTGATTTAGAACATTTTTTAAATATGAGTATAGATAGCTTTGATTTATTCTTCTGAAAACTCCCTATTCATATCCTTTGATGATTTATTGTTTGTGGAATGACTTCTATTCTTATAAATTTGACTCTGTTCTCTATTTAAAAAATGAAACCTTTGTCAGAGAATTTCCCCCCAGTTTCCTGCTTTCTTTCCAATCTTGGCTGCATTGATTTTATTTGTGCAAACCCTTTCTAATTGAATGTAATAAAATTATCCATTTTATATCCTATAATGCTCTCTATCTTGTTTGGTCATAAATTCTTCCTTTATCCATAGATCTGACAGGCAAAATTTTCCATGCTCCCCCGATTTGCTTATAATATCACTCTTTATGTTTAAATGTACCCATTTTGACCTTATCTTGGTCTGCTTTCAAGTTTTCCCTAGCAATTTTTATCAGTCAGCTTGAATCTTTAAGTTTATCAAACACTAGATAACTATGGGCTTTTACTACTGGGTATTGTATACCTAATCTATTCCACTGATGCATTCCTTCTTAGTCAGTAGCAGATTATTTTGATGATTAGTGTTTTGTAATATACTCTGAAATCTAGTATTCCTAGGCCACCTTTCTTCATATTTTTCCCCATTGATTCCCTTGACATTATTGACCTTTTGTTCTCCCAGATGAATTTTGTTATTTTTTTCCTAACTCTGCAAAATATTTTTTTGGTAGTTTGATATGGCTATGTTTTCTAGTGTTTTTTTTTTTTTAAACCCTTACCTATGGTGTATTGGCTCCAAGGCAGAAGAGTGGTAAGGGTTAGGCAATAGGGATTAAGTGACTTGCCCAGGGTCACAGAGCTGGGAAGTGTCTAAGACCAGATTTGAACCTAGGACCTCCTATCTCTAAGGCTTGACTCTCAATCCACTGAGCCACCCAGCTACCTCCTTTTTTAGTGTTTTTAATAGGAATGAGTATTGTATTTTGTCAGAAGCTTTTCCCTGCACCTATTGGGATAATCATATCCTTTTTTTTTTTTGCTTTTGTTATTGATTTGACCGATTAAGCTGATTGTTTTCTTAATATTGAACCACCATGGCATTTCTGATCTAAATTCCACTTGGTCATAATATATGATGTTTGTGATATATTGTTGTAATCTCCTTGCTATTATTTTATTGATACTTTTTGGTATTGATATTCATTAAGGAAATTGGTCTAGAGTTTTCTTTCTCTGTTTTTTCTCTTCCTAGTTTATCCATCAGCACTATTTGTATCACAGAAAGAATTTGGTAGATCTCTTCCTTTGCTATTTTTTTCCAAATAGTTCATATAGTATCAGAATTAATTGTTCTGTCAATATTTAGTAGAATTCACTTTTGAATCCATCTGGTCCTGGGGATTTAATGCATTTTTATTAGAATGAATTCAATGAACTCTTTCCCTTCCTTCTCAATTTGTCACCCATAAACAGAAAAGGCCTCTTTTCTGAATCAAAATGTGGGGACTGCTGAAGAAGGAAAGTCTGGACAGGATACTCTAGGACCCCATGATCATACTATAAATAGAGTTAGAGTGAGAAGGACTATTAGACATCATCTGTTCCAAGGGTTCTAAACCTGGGGAATTTGAATTTAGTTTTTTTTTGCTTTATATTTTAATAACTGTACTCCAGTACAATAAGTACTTTATAAGCCTATGTATTTTAATTTTAAAGTTTAAAAACAGCATGCTGAGGAATCCATAGACTTCATTAGACTGCCAAAGGGATCATGACCCATTAAAGATTAAGAACCCTTGATCTAATATAGCCCTGTACTTCACCATTCTTTCTGTATGCATGTCCCTAAAATACACCCCCCTGCTGAAATATCCCTACAGAACTGACAACTTTTCAGATAAATATTATACTTTTTAGGCTACCATTTAACCAGCTACTCTTCAGTTAGGTCTTAACATATCTTTTCAACATTATTTCTAGCTGTTCCCCAATAGGGAATTTCTGCTCTAGGATAATCATCTTCTTTCTCCCAAACATGCCAAGCTCTTTGCTGTCTCCTGTTTCCCTCCAGCTGTTTGTCTAACTTAGAATAGCCTCTTCATTTTACCCCCTTGTCTTTCAAAACACCTTTCTTATAGTGATCACTCTAAACTCTGAATGCCCATATCACTTATTGTTGGCACTTACTACTCATTTAGCAGTTGATCATATTCTATTTTGTATTCTTACTTAAATTAAAAAAAAAACTGTAGCTGTTTACAGTAAGAGCCAAAACACTGACATATCCCAGTGGCTATGCCACCTTGGAGGTGATGTGTTAGACCCAATGGCAGGAGAACCATGGAAGAACAAAACTGTCCATTGTTCCTAGGCAGGAGTGCTCTGTAACCTATAAAGTCATCTCTCCCTAGGTAGCAGCTACTTGACTCATTAACCTAAACTGTACAGTTAGGATAGATTTACTTAATAAGAATAGCTCTTAAAGATCTAGCTCACCTAGAAAACTCCTTCCTCCATGGGTTGACTATGTGTCACTGACTTCTAATTTGGAGACCAAGGCATTTTGAGGTCGGCTCTAGGATAGTATATGCAAGCAGTCAAACATTCATTCAACATATAGTAAGTGCCTATTATGTGCTCGGGGGTTACAATTAGAGATAGTATATTTGTTTTTTGTTGTTATCTTGTTTCAGTTGTGACCAACTCTTTGTGACCCCATTTGGGGTTTTCTTGGCAAAGATAGATTGTCATTTCCTTCTCTAGCTCATTTTATAGATGAGGAAATTGAGGCAAACAGGGTTTAGTGACTTGCTTAGAGTCACACAACCAGAAAGTGTCTAAGACTGGGTTTGAACTCAGGAAGGTGAGTCTTCCTGATTCCTGACCAGTTATCTATTGTGCCATGTAAATGTCCAGGACACTTGTTAACCGTTGGCTTTTCAAAGATAAAATCCAACTTTCCTCACTGTCAAGAAGTTTATATTTTATTAAGGGGAAACGATTAGATGAACAAAATAAAAAACAATATGTACAGATATAGAGATAGAGCATTTATTAAGTACTTACTATGTACAGGCATGTACTAAGCTCTGGGGATACAAATCCAAGCAAACAAGACAGTATCTACTCTCAAGGAGCTTACATTCTAATGAGGGAAGACAATATATAAAGAGATTTTGGAAGAGAGAAGGTGGCACCTAGGTGGAGACAAGGAGGCTGATGGATATGTAAAGTCCAGAGAATGAGCTGAGCCTGAATGGAGTTGGCATGACAGGACCTGGCATCTCATGAAATGATGATATAGGCTAGAGACACACCAAACATGAGAATGAGTCTCAGGTTTCTCCATGTGGGAAAGAAGCTGGAAATATAGAAAACATAACTTTAGGTGGGGAGGATACTTATAGCTGGCAAGTTTAGGATAGATTTCCTTAAGGGATAGAGGAGGGCCTGAAATTCAAGCATGAGAGATGACCTGTGAATGGAAGGACATAGCAGTAGTAGTCTCTCGGTAACCGAGGATGACGTTTGTCTTTGTGCGCTTTCATCTGTGATGTAGATGAGTGTGTACAAAGACATTTGTGCGTGAAGGAGATTTAAGTGGAAAAGTCGATGCACAGAGACAGTCCCACTCTCTCGGCGTTGGAAGCCTGGGTCCAGTGGCACGAAAAGTCATTACACCTGGAGACTTCCTCAGCTGCATTGGATGGCCGTGTTGTGTTTTGTGCTCCAACACGCCCTGAGCACTCCACAGTGCTTTGCTGCATCGCCATCTCAGCTGTTGAACCTTCTTATTGGTTTCTTCTGTCTGTTCAGCCGAAGCAGTCTTCACATGCTGGGTGAGCAAGGCCCTGGTTCACCAGGGGTCTACAACACGATGGCTACCCTCACAAGGTTTGGCCAGCCTGTTGAAGCCGTTGTCCGGGGTGTGGCTGCTGCCGTATGCTAGCAGCTACTGGGAGCCACAAGTGAGAGCTGGGTGTCAGGTGGGGATCAGAGGCTGGAGAGCTGCCCTAGGAGGGCATGATAAGCCCTCCATACCAGAGATACTACCCCTCCCTGAGCACCCCATACACCCCAGAGGGACATAGAGATGGAAAATAAAATGTCATGGATAGGGAACAACACATAGGGTCAATCTGCCTCAAAGTTAGTGTCTGTGAAAGAAAGAATATATAATAAGGGTGAGTGGTAGCCAGACTGTGTGAAGGGCTTTAAAAGGCAAGCAGAAGAGTTTGTGTATTATCCTAGGAGCAAGAAGGATCCTTAGTAGAATGGAAGCTTCTTAGGGACAGCTAGGTGGCCCAGTAGATAGAAAGTCAGAACTAAAGATGGGAGGTCCTGGCTTCAAATTTGATCTCAGACATTCCTAGCTATGGGTTCTTGAGCAAGTCACTTAACCCTGATTGCCTTGTCCTTAGCATTCTTCTACCTTGGAACTGATGCTTAGTATTGATTCTAAGATGGAAGGTAAGGGTTAAAAAATGAATGTAAGCTTTATGAGAACAAGGATGATCTTATTTCTGTATTTGTATTCCTCAATGTTTAGCACTATGCTTGGAATTTAGTAGGTGCTTAATAAAGGTTGTTTTTTTTTTTAAGCAGAGGAGTAGCATGGAAGGACTAGAGTTCAGTATTATTACTGTATACAATTTTTATTCCTAGGCTTAGAGTTCAACAAAAGGATTAAATAAAAATATAATAGAACAATTATCATCAATCTTGACTAATAGCTTCTTCTGGACCACTAACAGCTTCCAACTCAAAAGAGTTTTATGAAAGGCAGATTTGTTAGTTACTCCTTTCACCATCCCCCCTCTCCATCACTCCAACTCAGGAGCAGGCAAAGCAGTTTACAAATAAAACCCCAGAACAAACTTTCCAAGTGCCATTCCATCTATGGTCTCTGGGACAGCTAAGGTCTAGATCTTTGGGTTGGATGTGACTTGACAGGCGAGGCTAGCTCTTAATGCTACCACCTTTCACTGGGCCTGGAGCAAAACTCCTTCAAGTGCCCTCCCTTGGTCTTGACCTTCAGCTCCTTAAAGTACTTGCCCCTTTTGTGACTTCTTTGGTGCCATTTCTGCCCCTTAGGCATTCTTTGTTTCGTTTTCAAGTATCTTGGCTGCATGAGCTTACCCACTCTTAGGGAATTCCTGAGTAGGTAGGTATCAACCCAGTACATACAACATGTCCCAAGAAGTGGGTAGTGGTGGGCCACTGAGCCCACATTTATAATGCTTCTCAGGATATCAGGCACATAGTAGACTCTCAATAGTAGACTTCCTCCTACGAAGATGTTAGCTCCTTGGAAATAGGACCCATTAATTTTTATCTGTTGTATTCCCAACACTGAGCACAATGCTTCCTACTCAATAAATATTTGGCTCTCAATAAGTATTTGGTGAATTAAACCGAATTGAATAAATACTTGTTCAATGAATTCACTAAATGAATTTGGGGCAAGGATTGATGGTGATTATGTTAACAATGACAAGGAGAGAGAGAAGGAGAATTAGGAGAGTCAGGAAAAAAAGAAATCAAAGAATTAGAAGAATCAGAAGCAGAAAAAATTAAATGTAGGAGAGTTTGGGGGTGGGATGGGGGAAACAGATTTGTGATTTCACTGATGTTTGGAACTCCTGGTGAGGAAATGTCCCTTAATACAAAGTTACTCCAAAGCCAGATCTCTCTCCATTATTCCTCTTCAAAGTAGGAGGGGTAGGAGAAATGCTCAGCTTCTGTTGAATAAGAAATGACTGACAACCCCATCCTTTGACAGCTCTATTTGTTGGTTACAAAACCTGAAATACTTCTATTTGACAGATTTTCGTAGCTTAGCCTCTGTGACCTGGCATCAAGGTGGTCCTCGAGGACCCCTTTGTTCCTTCCACTTGTTATTCTAGGTGGATCCTTCTAGAAGTTACTCTTACGATACCCCAGCCTCACGCCTTCCAGCCTCAAAACTGTTTTCTTCTTCACTTGCTTTCATCATCTCCCTCTGAAGGTTTCCTGACCCAGGTCCCAGCCTCCTCAAGAGGCGACTTTGGGAAGATTGCTTTCAAAGGATGACTTTTCTGAGGGGCAGGAATTGAGCACAATATGGCATCTGGTAACACATCTGAGGCACTGTTGGTGCTCTCAACAAATATTTGGGAATGTTGGCTTAATGTAGGAACATATGAATCTAGAGAAGACGGATAAAAAATATCAGTTTAATTGAATACAATATAACCCACTGCAATGATATGTAGCTACATATTATAACCATAATGACAATAGCAGAAATAATAATGGGAATGAAGTGATGGGAGCAGCAGAGTGGGAGGATGGGAGGATGGGGTGGGGTCTCTAAAGGGATCCCATTTTAATACTGGAGACTCAGAATTTCAAATCAGGCTCAAAGTTTTCTGGGCCTTTGCTCTGTGCCCGGTTGGCAGAGTGCCTCTTTCTTATTCAAAGAGGGAAGAAGAAACCTTCGCTAGGGATCTTGGGGACGTCAAACGGCTTCTTACGCAACAGCCTCCTAATGAGTTAAGTGTAAATGAATCAGAAGCAGATGGATTAGATTGTTCTGGAAATACACCCGGGGTTTAAAAATTAAGGGAAAAAGCACTTGGCAAAAGACATTTTGGGGTTTGCCAAGACCCAGAACATTTGAAAAACAGTTCAAGGTTTTTTATTTTTTTTAATTCCTTTTTACCCCCCACCCAACCCCCCTTTCTCCTCTCCCTTTTCTCCTTGGTTGCAAAACCCCAAATGCTGCCTGGAGGCAGCAGAAAGAGATGGGCCTCAGCTCTCCTTCCTGAACTGGAGTTCCTCCTGCCGTGTGGGTAATGGACCCCAGACAGGAGGCAATGGGCTATAAAATTGCAACGGGGATGAAGGTGTCTCAGGGGCAAAGCACTCTGTCTCCATCTGCAGGGGAGGGCAAAGCTTTGGGAGGCAGGGCAGCTACTGCTATAATTGGGCCTTCAGCTCTCTTGTCTTCCTTTGTTTGAGCCTGTTGTCTGGGCTTTGTTGGGCCAGTGGAAGGTCTCTCCCTCCCTCCCCACTCCATCTCTCCTCCTCTGTTGCTCACCTGCACCTATTAGGAATATGTAATTCTTTAAAACTACAGCATCTTACATCTGGAGAGAACCTTAAGGATCAATTGCCAGGCATGTTGTCGAAGGAATTCCTTTCTAGATATGGGTTAGACTAGATGGCCTCTTGGGTTCCTTCCAAATTGAATCCAACTCTCTCATCTTCCAAAGGAGAAAACTCAGGCCCAGAAGGGAAATTTTGTGCCCAAGGTCACTCAGCTAGTTAGCAGTAGAGCTGTGATTCGAACTCTGATCCTCCAGAGTCCCAACCTATTGTCTTTTCCACTATTCTCTGTTGCAGAAATGACCTCTAACTTGACAAGCCCAAAAAGCCTAGAACATCTGGACCTATGCTCAGTTTGCTTAGCAAACTAATTCCACTGCCAATAAAATGTCATATGAAATTTAAAAAACCATTAAAATATGTTTTATTAATTGCACTTGGTATGACAATGCCTTTCTCTAAGGGACCTTTTTGCTTGAGTGTTATAGGTGGTCTAGCAGAGGAAAAGGAGAGCTCACTTTGGGGGAGAGGACAGAACCATAGTTCTAATTCAGCTTATGGCTATGGACAAAACATTTTATCCAATTGGGCCTTTATTTTTCCAAGACAGTCTCTTGAAAGTATGGCCATCTTTGAGAAAATCAGATATATTTTAAAAATCCAAATTTACTTTAAGGAATAAATTTAGAGAATATTCACTTTAAAAGGGTTTTTTTCCCCCAGAGGGATTAGAATTTATTTAAATTTCTTTTCAATGCTTAAATGGCATTCCTTTGCTTTATTTAAAATATGACATTATTTACCCCATTTTTACTTATAAATAATTTTCAGAAGTTAAATGACTATGTAAAATGAAATGTACCTGAATATTTATTTACAGTTTTGTGTAATCTGAGATGATTGAACAAATACTACTCTTTTTTGGGTCACAGGATCATAAGATCATTGATTTTTAGTGCAAGGGACCTTAAAGGTCATTTAGTCCAACTATCTTATTTTTCAGATGAGAGAAAACTGAGGCTTAGAGATGATCAATGATTTGCTGAAGGTTATAGCCAAAGGAATTTGCAAAACAGGGATTTGAATTCATGTCATAAAGCCAGTATTGGGTTGACAACAAAGGACTGGAGTAGCTCATAGTTTTTGTCACCAATATTCTTAGTCAAGGTATCAGTCAATCAACAAACATTTATTAAATTCCTACAATGCGCCAGGCACTGAGCTAGGTTTTAGGGATCCAAAGACTAAAGTGAAATAATCCCCTCTCTACTAGTAACTTGCTCAGGGTGCAGCTAATTAGTAATAGAACTAGGACCTGAACTTGAATATGCTCATTCCCAGTCCAATGGTCAGTTAATGAACTGAATAATTTGCAGGGAAAGAGGGAGAGATAGAAACAGAGCCTAGCATAGAGTCTTACCCATAGTAGGTGTTTTATACTTTTAAATTTTGTTTATTATATATTATTATATTTAAAATTTTATATTTTATTATAAAATAATTTAATAATTTTAGTTAAACTGAATTAAATGCAAAATTGAATTTCATTTGTCAAATACTTAAATAATTAAGAAGTTCTCCTATTTTCAGATTAGATGTAATCTTCTTCTTAAAAGCAAGGATCATACTCTGTGTGTGCATGTATATGTGTGTGTGTGTGTGTGTGTGTGTGTGTGTATGTGTATATAAAACTTTTACTTTCTGTCCTAGTAATAACTCTAAGACAAAAGAGCAAGGACACAGTCACACAGATAGAAGTATCTGAGATCACATTTGAACTCAGGTCCTTCTTGACTTTAGGCCCATCTCTCTATCTACTGAGCTACCTAGCTGCATCTTACCTTGTATACTTTTCACTCAATAATTTAATTATTAAATGACTGCTATCAGCAATGAATGTACTCTCAAGCCCCTGCCCTCATGGAGTTTATAGTCTACAAAGTTCAAAAGACTTAAATCCAATTCATGTGCAAGTCAAGGCATCGTCCCATGATGTCATTGGTCCTTTTTGAAAATGAAGGACAAATATGGACAAAAGAAAAATATATACATATATGTATATATATATAAATATATATAAATGTAAATATATCCATGTTTCTCAAGGACTGATGATGAGGCATACTATCTAATTACTGACAGAGAATTGACTTAGTATGCAGAATGAAATATGTTTTTGGACATGGTTAATATGGGGATTTGTTTTTCTTTTTAAAAAACTCCTTACCTTTAAATTTTGAATCAATACAATATATCTGTTCCAAGGCAAAATGTGATAAGGGCTAGGCATTTGGGGGAAAGTGACTTGCCTAGGATCACACAATTAGGAAGTGTCTGAGGCCAGATTTGAATCTAGGACTGCCTCTCTATCCACTGAACCACTTAGCTGCCCTGGAATTTGTTATTCTTATTTGTACATGTTTTTTACCAGGGTTTTCTTTTTCTTTGTCATTGGGTGTGGGAGAGAAAAAAATGCTTGCTAAATGGAAAATATTAAATTTAACTAAAAAAAAGAAGTGTAGATAAATAATTATAATACAGGGTAGATTATGATTAAGTGATTGGGAGAGGTTAGGAAGTAATGGGGCTTTGCCCCAGGCTGATAAATTTTCTCCAGGACAGGAAATTGAGAAGGTCCAGATAGCACTTATAATTCTCCAAGGAAGAGGGCTGAGCCAGAGTCCAGTGCCTGGATGGTGAGGGTAGTGTCAGATGGGGGATGTTGGGAGCAGCTGGGTTGTGGCCCAAGTTCCTTCTCTTGTGGTGCCCCAAGAGAGACTCCTGATCTCTAGCCTAGCCTAGGGCTGGCCTGACTTGGATCCAGGTGAGTTAGTCAGTCCCCTCAGTGTCGAAAACTGTTAGAAGAAATTTGTGGGAAGATAAGTGGCTATGGTGGCTCTGTGAGATCATCTCCATTGGTGTATCCTACTTCCTCAGAGGGGAGGGAAGTCCTCTCTAGATGATCTCTGAGCTGTTCTTCCTGAGGTAGGTGGTCTTGAGGCCAGACTATGTTTGGGAATGACCCAAAGCTCCCCCTTCCCCTTTCCACTCCTGCTCAGTTTACTTGTTTTGAGCCACAAGACCAGAGGCCAGTATATTGGAAGAGATTGGAGGGATCCTTGCAGTAACACAGAAGACCAAATTTCAATAGACTGATTGAAAGAGCCCTGGATTGGGAGTCAAGCCACCTGGTTTCTAATTTTTTCTCTGGCCCCCAGTTTGCTCATCTGTAAAATAAAGGCAGCTGGACAAGGGTGCTGTCTCCAGTCCCTTAACAGTAGATGAGCCTATGAGAGTTGGGCTCCATTTGATTATTTCATGTTAGTCTCTATTTCAGCAGGAATTGAGTGAATGAACTTTTCACTGTGACCCAGGGAAGGTTATTTTTCTCTTCTTTTGTTTCTTCTTTTGAAGTTGATGAAGATTTGTCTAGATCAGGAATCCTTGATCTTTTCTGTATCATGGGACCTCTTTGGTAGCCTGGTATAAATTATGGGACCCCTTCTCAAAATAACTTTTGTAAATGATTGAAGGAAATACTAAATTTCAGTTGGAGATTCAGGAAAATAAAAATGTAAATTTTGCTCATCTAAATTCACTGTCTCCCTGAAATCTATTCCCATCCTTTGGAGGTCCATGGACCCTAGGGACTAATTGGTCTCTTCCAGCTCTAAGAAATTATCATGGTCCCCTTTAAAAAAATTTAAACCTTTACCTTCTGTTAGTATCAGTTCTTTTTTTTCCCCTTAAAACCCTTACCTTCTGTGTTGGAGCCAATACTGTGTATTGGCCTCAAGGCAGAAGAGCAGTAAGGGCTAGGCATTGGGTATTAAGTGACTTGCCCAGGGTCACACAGCTAGGAAGTATCTGAGGCCAGATTTGAACCTAGGATCTCCTGTCTTTAGGCCTGGCTCTCAATCCATTGAGCCACCCAGCTGCCCCCAAGTATCAGTTCTAAGAATAACAAGAGCTAGGCAATTGGGGTTAAGTGACTTGCCCAGGAAATGCTTGAGCTCAAATTTGAACCCAGTTCCTACTTACCTGGGGTCTGGTACTCTACTCATTGTGCTAATTAGCTGCCCCTATCATAATCCTTTAAAGGTTTTTTGGGGTGAAGGGGAGGGGATAGATTTTGATCTTCTTTCCCTGCAGCATTTTTTGGGTTCCTTTTCCATTCTCCATCTCCATCCTATCTGACCTTCTGTCCCCCCAGTAAGCAGGCTTCATAGATTCCAAGTTTGTAGAAACAATAAACCCTAGCAATAAGTTATGAAGAAGAATTAGTTAAAATAGGGAGCCCCTGTATGGTATGCTTCTTCTTCCTGGAGCTGGTATCCTGGGAGTCTTTGTCTCCCTTGGTAGTCAGTGTAATAATTCCCCTTGCTCCTTCCAGCTGAGGGCATCTTGCAGGTTGCTAGACCAGGGTTTGGTTTGTTATTCATGTCCTCTGCCTTGGGTACAAAAAAGTGCCCAAGGGTTGTTTATATCCATTGCCATGCCTTGGTTGTGGTATGTGCTCAATGCATGCTTGCTTTTTGAGTAACTGATCCAAAGCAGTGGCTTCAGAGACACTCATCTGACAGGGAAGAGGAGAGGAATAAGTAGAGACCTTGGGAGAAGCCCAGTTCTGATGGAGAGTGATAGGGCTCATGTCTGGTCATGCAAGGCAAGTACTGATCCATGGTGGAGGGGGATAGAGAATGGGAGAGTTGGGCTGGAGCCATAGACTGGGAATTGGGAGTCCTGGATTCTACCTCTGACTTTCTGACTGATGCTAGTAACTAGAGGTTTCCCCCATTTTAGGGTCTCAGTTTCCTTAGCTAGGCAACATGATAACCTTCCATTTCCTTCTTTCTGCTTCTCAAACGCATGGCTGAGAAGGCAAAATGAGATCAATTTTGAACCCTTCCGAAGAAAGGTGGTAATAATAACAGCAGTTAGTCAGTGGTTAGGAATTAGTGAGGTTTCCATTAAATAGAAAACAGCTCATTTCTGGTCAGTTGATGTCTTCTCAAAGCTGAGGACTGCTCACCCTTTTCCCCTCCAAAAAAAATAATCCAGTGGCACTGCTTTAAATTTCATGCCCATGTTGAGAGAGTGGGGATTAGGTTATTAGATCTGTACATCTGTCTGAAATTGGCTGGAAGGGGCCATAGAGGTCATCTATTCCAAACCTCTCACTCTGCAGATGAAAATACAACTGTGAGAGGTTTAAGTGACCTACCCAAGGTAATAAGTGAGTGAGTCAGGATTTGAGGCTGCTCTTCTGACTCAAAATCCAGGATTCTTTTCGCTGTACCAGGCTGCCTCCCACCCCAGACTTTAGCTTCTCCCTCAAATCTCTTAACAGGAGAATAGAAAACAATCTCTGGCTTGGAATCGGGAGATATGGGGTCTTATCCCAGGTCTAATACATAATAACTATAGGACTGTGGACCTGAACATCACTTAACCTTGCCTAAGATTCAGTTTTCTCATCTGGAAAATGGGGCTAATACTATGTGCGTCATTATCTCCCTGTTTTAAGGTAAATAGGGCCTGTTTAGTATATATTTTTTGTAATCCTTTATATGCTGCAGAAATGTGAGGAATTGTCTTGGTTTATCTCGGCTTCTTTATCTTTCATGATCAGGACAAAAGTGGACTTATCAGAGACAAGAAAGAAAAAAAAACAAATACATATATGTATGCATGTGACCATACAGGCACATATAGAGATGCATAGAGGTATAGAGCTCTACACACATGTATATACATATACATGCATGTGCATGTGTGAACATACATATACATAGAGATATGTAGAAGTATAGGGTCCTATATGCATATATACACAGACAGACATATGCATGTACACAAATACACAGAGTAACACAATATATGATATATTCACACATGTGTGTATATATACTAATATTAAATGCATGTAAACATATATGCATATGCCCAAACATATACACATGCACACACAGAATAAATACCGCTAGCCCAGTTATAGGTGCTTATCTGGATATGCTCATGTATACAGGCATGTGCATGTGTACTACAACTCTATACATACACATGTATATGAAACACACATATATGTATATATATATACACACATAGATATAATGATGCTAAACCAAGTGCATTTTGTGCTACTTGCTTCAGGTGCACAAATGTCTAGTTATGAGAGACTGAGAGGTACTATATTCATCAGTGCCTTGATTGTGACAAGTTCATTTGTGAATGATGGCCACATGTGCATGTATATACACACAACACATGCATGTTCATGCATGTCCACAACCACACACAATATGTACATATAATGATACGTGTGTATACAACATATATACATCTCTCTTTCTCTCTGTTTCTGTCTCTTTTTATCTCTGTTAACCACCTTTTTCATTTCCTCTTCCCTTCCTCCCTAGTACTTCCTCTCTGAAAGAGCTCAGCATCATATGCAGGTCAAACCCTGGGCTTTATGTAAGACCCACTGTGTTCAGGGGAAGTAAATCATCCGTTTATGGATGTGCATTCTTGTTTTTTTTCTTTTTCTCCTTTTCCTCTTCCTTCTCCTTTTTTTTTGTCCTTCCCCACTTTAAAGGAACATGGAGCCTAAAGGGACCAGCCATGATGCAAGTCTCTGGGCAGCCAGTCCTGTCTCAGGGCTCAGCCTCTAGCACTTGGCCTCTGATTCACCAAGTGGGGAGCTTCTTTATGATGGATAGGCCTCAGCTTGAATGGAAAGTCCAGATTCCTTGGAGGCAGCCTAAGGAGGTGGGAGGAGAATTGCTCCTCTCACATCTGCAACAAAATTAAAAATTAAATAAATAAAATTTGTTAGTTTACAAATAGAACTGTTACTTGTTACTCGGGGTATTAACAATCTCCTTTTTATTTTTATTTTACTTTATTTTATTTTATTTTTTTTTTGGTAACGCCCGTGAAAGACGTTTGTTTCAGTTGCCAACATTTCTACAGAAGTAATGTGGGTGGATTGTGACAGATATAATTTCTCCATCCTACAGTTTCATCAACTTGAGTTCTGTTAAACTATACCCGCTGGGCTTAGCTCCTTTTAAAGTTTCCGCTTTGACAGGTAGATTTATTAGTCTTGAAATTTGTACAAATCAGATGTCACTTGTGGCAACTTGTCAAAATGTCAGTCTGGTAAGGCAGCATGAAAGGATTTCTGGAGAGAGAGAGAGACAGACGCGAGGCGGGCTTTAAAGAACTCTTGTGCAAGCCGAAGAAAAGGAGCTGGGAGAGACGGCAGCCCTCTTGATCCTGGGGGTTTGGCTTTATTAAATATCTCGAGCTGTACAGTGGGACAGGCTACTGGATCCTGGGTCTTGGGGATATCAAGTCAGCTGACGGCTCTCCAGGTGTGGCTCCTGTCTGTTACTATGTCAAGTCTCTCTGTTTGTCGTGCCTAGTCAGTGGGGATAGGATGGAGGTGAAAGGTGGGCAGAGGGTCCCTAAGTGTGGGGACTGTCTCATTGGGTTCCCCCACCTTTTGAAGTACTATTAGGAATTATGTGGGTGCTTTCTGGCCCATTAGCCACAATCTCCATTTTACTCAGTGCCAGAAAGCAGAGAAAGAAGAAACAGGCACTGGAAAAGGCTTTATTCTCCTGACATCACTCCGAATCCAAGGAAGAGTTCTTTATTGCCCTAGCACTCTCTTTCTAAGAATCCAAGGAGAGAGTAAGTCTCAGTTTCCTCATCTGTAAAATGAGATGCAGAAGCAAATGGCAGACGACTCCAGTACCTTTGCCAAGAAGACCCCAAATGGGGCCACAAAGAGTTGGACATGATTACAATGACTCAACAATAAAAAACCTCCAAGCCTATCCTATGACACCAAGTTAGGACAGCCGAAGACTCAAGCAGTGTCCTAGTCCCTTGCATCTTTCTCCCCTTTCTTCTTTTGTGAATCTGTGCTCAGGGCTGAGAGCTTCCCAGACTTCTCTGTTCTCCTGTGATTACCCTGGGGTTTTGGAAATCCTGATCATTATTTTAGTTTGGCATGGCAAGAAATGTTGTTATAGTAGGCAGACAATTATTTGGCTCTTTTTGAGGGGTGGGTGGAGAAAAAACCTAAGCAAGGGAGAGAGGACAGCAGGGCCTATCACTTTCCTTGTTCTAAACACTCTGCTCCCATGCTTAGCATAGTGCCTGGCATATAGTAGTTACTTTAAAAAATGGTGGTCGAGTGGCTGATTGTTTCTACTAATATAGGCCAAGACTGTATTAAATATTTTAAAAAACCAAATCTGTCATGTAATGATGTTAACTGATATGGATGCTTGCCTGAGCTGTCATGAGGGGGCTCAGAGAAGACTTTTTTGATCTATTTAGGAGACAGCCTAGAATAGTGGATTTGGGGCTTGAAAAGTTGGGTTTGAGTCCTACATCTGCCAGTTATGCCTTCTATGATCTTGGGCATGGCCCTTATTTATAAAAGAGGAAGCATAGACTAGACCTTCCAAGTCCCTTCCAATTCAAAATCTATAATGATGCTTATTGTACCCACAGTACTTACTTAGTACAGTGCCTGGCACATAGTAGGTACTTTAAAAATCCTTTTTGGTTGATGGAGCCTTATCACCTATACTTGATATATTTCATATATCAAGCTTTCATATACTTGCTGCTCTGTAGAATATAAAAACTTAATTTTTATCCATCTAAGTCCTCAGACCCTTTGAAATCTACCCCTTTCCTTTGGAGGTTCATGGACTCTAGATTAAGAGTGTCCTGGGACTAGCTGATCCCTTCTAGCTAGTCAGGCTCTGAAGGTGAGTGGGAGAGAGAGAAGTGTTGATGGTTAGTAAAGTACAGCTCATCCAGGGTAAGATCTTGTTGTGGTGCCTGGTGTGGCCATCTTCGCACCAAATGGGAAACAATAGAGACGTGTTAAGTCAGAAAGTCAAACTTCCTACAGTGATCAGGGAAAAAAGAAAAGAACCTATATGTTCTATAATATTTATAGCAGCTCTCTTTGTGGTGGCCAGGAATTTGAGGGGATACCCATCAATTGGGGCATATGATTTTGATGGAATGCTACTGTATTTTTTCCCCCAGTGGATATAGCTTTATTTGACAGGACCTCTGACAATAGACACCAGAGGCAAAACAAGGCTGACACTGGATTTGAGGTAATTATTGAAAACAACAACTCTGGAGTTCTAAGAAAATATTCCAAAGAAGCTGAAAAAAGAAACAAATTTAAACCTCGCCATCATTTTGAGTTACTGGGCACCAGGCACCCTGGGGGAACAAGAACAGCTCAGAGTAGAAATGACAAGCAGGTTAATTTTTTTAAAAACCATGGAAAAACCCATATGAAATTATGAAGAGTGAAATGAGCAGAACCAAGCGGACGTTATATACAGCAGCACAAGTATTGTTTGAAGAATGATTTGTGTATGTTCATCTCCAGAGAAAGAACTGCTAAATAGAAAGAAGTATTTTGTCAAATGATGCCATCTCTAGTGTGGGGAGAAGAGGGAGGGGGATTCATGGGAATTTTAATGTCACAAACAAACAAGTTTAAATTAGAAAAGCTGAAAAAGTCAATTATACAGCCCCCAGCAGCCCAAACTAGATTGCAATATAACTGGTCAGTATTTCATAAAATAAATAAAAATATAATAATATATAGAATGAAGTCATTATATGCAGCCTGCAGGGATCCTTATGTATGGTTTAGAGACCCCCTCTTTATTTTGAGTTGGCCACCATTGGGTTAAGCCAAATGGAAGAATGACCTGCCTTGACCTCAATATATCTTGTCAGCATAAGAAATTAAATGGGAATTTTTCAGGAGTTTTGCAGAAGTCACAAATGACATGTAAAGTTCAGTAGACGACTCAGAAAAAAGTTTAGAAACTCAGAAATACATAAAAATATTTTTAGTATTGTATGATATCAGCATATCCTATCTTTCAATATTACAAATTGACACAATTTCTTTTTTAAAGTTAAGATAAGTAAAAAGCTAAGGTTTGCAAAAAGAACACAAAAGCCAGCAGAAAACTCACAAAGGCTAGAAAAATAGAGATCTCTTAATGTTGACCTCCATATAGCCTAGGATGAAATATTTACCCCAAACTTTGCAAAAAGGTACTGTAAACACCCTATAAAGGAAAAAGAAACAAATCCCGACTTCCTCACTGATATGAAGGGAAGGCCAAAAATTTTACATGGATTTTCCAGATTATGGAGGCACTATGCTCCTAACCCTCACCATTTGGAAGGGATACCTATATATAAATATTAACTATTATAGATATGTACATATATAATACATATCTATACATATATGTCATATGTATAAATCCAAGTGTACATTATCCATAGATATAGAGCCTGGGGAATGAACCACCAAACCAGTAATTTTAGTTGTGTGGAGCAAAACTCCTTCTACCAAAGTGAATAATCACCAACTCTGCAAGATAATTTTAGAGATTTACCTGGGAATTACCTGTGAGAGGGTAAGTGACTTGGCCAATGTCAAGCATCTATAATGCACCAGAAGCAGAGATTTGAGCCTAAGTCTTTCTGATGCCCAAACTGACACTCTATCTGCTAAACCACTCTGTGTGTGTGTGTGTGTGTGTGTGTGTGTGTGTGTGTTTATTGCAGAATTCATGAGAATTTGTCTTACACATTGTCTTGTAGGCATATGTGTGTACTTATGGCTGAGCACAAGGGGCCAGTCTCCCTCACTTCTCCTGAATGAGCCTTAGCTAGACCCTTCTGTAGAACCAGAATCACCCTCCAGGGAAATGGCTCTCTTTAAGTGGCAGCAAAACTTCTCTCCCCACAGTCCTTCGCTCCCTGAAATTTTACCATTAGAACTTCATTCCTTTGGGTTTTGAAGGCTTTTAGATCTTTCAGAATCTCCGATTAAAAATGCAGATACTCCTGGGACTCCTTCCGAGATAGATAGATGGAAATGCAAATACCCTGAGCTGTACTTAGCTCATATCTTAGTTGACAGCTAGTTGGGTATAAAATAGGTGATGCTATGGTAGCTGTGGGAAGGAGAGGAGGGTGGGCTCCAGGAGCCCCCAAAGACAGGGCAATGAAAGGGAAGACAAAAGCCTCCAGAAACTCATTACCCACTTCACAATTTGGCTGAGGATTGGGTCTGCACATCTCTTTCTTCATTTTTCTTTCCTTGTCCCCTATCTTACCTTCTAACCTCACAGACACTTGGCGCAGGGGAAGTTTCATGAATGTGGTGCTCTCTCTTCTCATCCCTGAGGTTGTTTAGCCAATGGCCCTGAGTTGAGGGGAAGGGAGGGGGATTAGCTAACCTTTTTTTTTTTTTTGACAAGCCTCTCATTTAGCTTGCTTGCCTCTGTGTAGGGTAGAGCAAAGGGCAAGTTTCTCAGTCAGAGGACCAGGGTTTGAATCTGACTCTGCTACTTAGCTGTGCCTTTTACTACCTCTAGGGGCCTCAGTTCCCCCATCTGTAAAATGAGAGGGTTGAAATAGATCTGTGATTCAGACCTCTGTGTGTGTGTATGTGAGAGAGGTTTTGAGAGAGGGAGAGAGAGAGAGAGAGAGAGAGAGAGAGAGAGAGAGAGAGAGAGAGAGAGAGAGAGAGAGAGATGAAACCCTCTGGCAGTCTGGTGAAGCTTATGGAACCTTTCTCAGAATAATGTCTAAATGCATAAAATAAAACACATATGGCTACAAAGGAAACCAATTATATAGAAATACAGTTATCAAAACACTGAAAAAAATGCTACCAAAAAGTCTAAGCTCATTGACCTCAAATAAAAAATTTCTGGATACATAGAGGCAGCTAGTGGCACAGTGGCACAGTTTTCTGGGTCAAGAATCAGGATAATCTGAGTTAAGATCCAGCCTCAAATCCTGGGTAAGTCACTTAACCTCTGTTTGTCTCAGTTTCCTCAGTTGTCAAGTTGAAATAATAATAGCATCTACTTTCAGGGGTTGTTATGAATATCAAAGGAGATAATAGTTGTAAGAAGCTTAGCACAATGGCACAGAGTAGATGCTATATTATCTTCCCTTCCCCCTATTACATGAAGCCTTTTAGGGAAACTTGAGTTCATATCCAGCCTCAGACACTTATTAGCTATGTGATCTGGAGCCGGTTATTTAGCCTCTGCCTCAGTTTCTTCTGCTGAAAAATGGAGGTAATTATCACCTACCTCACAGGGGTATTGTGAGGCTCAAACAAGGTAATATTTGTAAAGTACTTTGCTAACTTTACAGAATGACATAAATACATGCCATAAACTTGTATATAAATGCTTGATATAATCTGATGACTTCTAGCATCCTCCCTTCCTAACTGTCTTGTATTAAATGACCTCCTCATTTATATCCATTCTCTTTATTTTTAATCTGTATATCTTTACATAACATAGGTAATATATAATCAATCAAACATTAATTAAGGACTTCCTATATTTTAGGCACTGAGTGAGGCACAGGGGATACAAATATAAAGAAACAATCCTTGAAACAGTTTTAAGGAGAGTGCTGCCAAAGAGATAGAACACACATACACTATAGTTATGTTTACCTATCCGTAGACTGTTAGGACACTCGATATACATACTTTCATACACATACTCATAAGCACATCAACATATCATTCCAGAGGAAGTAGAGTGTGTATGAAGTAGATGAAGTAACAGCCAGAGAGTCAGAAAGACCTTTGTTCAAGATCCCCCCTCTCCCTTTCCCTTCCTCCCTCCTCTCCTTCTCCCTCCCTCTCTTTCTCCTTGTCTCTTTCTCTCTTTTTCCCTTTCTCCCCCTTTCTCTCTTTCTCCTCCTTTTCCTTCTCCCTCTCTGTCTCTGTCTCTCATACAGATAGACATACAATAGTTGTCCCCCCATTAGAATGTAAATTCCTTGAGAGTTAGGATTGTTTCATTATTTGCATGTGTATCTCACTGGCACATAGTAGGTGCTTAATGCTTGTTGAATGATTGCTGGATCTATGGAGTCTCTTTTAGTATTAAATGTTATGATCCTATGATTGTTCTGTGGTTCCTGGTGATGCTTGCTTCTTTCTCTCCTTACCCCTGAGAAAGTGCTTCTGCCATTGTTCTGGAACTGGAGGAGCAAGCCTATGACTTTGCAGTACACTTAGCTTTGAGGTCTGGACCACCCTCCCAACTTAGTGTGATTATCTCAGACAGAAAGATTCAGGGACCAAGAAGCATAATAATGCTAATAGTTATGATGATGATAGTAATTATCATAATAATACCTTGCATTTATATTACACCTTTTTTTCAAAGAGCTCAAAGCACATTTACATCTCTGATCTCATTTGTCTAACCTTGGGAGGGAAGAGTGGGTTGTTCTATTTATATGCTTCTAGTAGAGAAACTGAGGCACCCATTTCATCAATCCTTTCCCTCCACCTCCATATGTCTGCTAGGGCTCACACACACACACACACACACACACACACACTCACTCTACAAAGATGAGGCCTGTGGTCCTTCTGATCTGCACCACTAAATGCAAAAGACCAAACCTTCCTATTCTATTGCCCAGCAATCCTCAGATTGACTTCTATTGTAATGTTCAACTGAGGGGAAGGAGGTCGTGATTAAAGAAAGTGTTCCACTCTCTTCCTTATTTCCTTCTCCTGCCAACCATTCCCCATGTACTTATGGACAAATTTGCTCTTATTACTTCCCTGCTCAAAACTTTTCAGTGGCTTCCTCCTGTCTAGTTGAATAAAGTTCAGATTCCTTTTTCCAGCAATTAAGATCCTATAAATCCTATCACTTGCTTATCTTTCTGAAGTTAGCTCATATCTCTTTCCTCTATAAATGGTTACAGTCAAACTGAACTACCTCCCTCCCCCCACTCCTTGTCTCTAACCCCAGCTACACTCAGTGCTTTCCCATTTTCTGATCTCTTATTTTTTGCTATTACTGGAATGTCCACCCCAGCCTCTTCCCATTTGTTGATTTCCTGCTCAAACGCTACTTTTCCAAAGCCTTTCCTGAGTTCTAGGATCAAAAATTTAAAGATGGAAGGGACCTAAGCACACACTCGTCAAGTCCAATCCGCCATTTTATTATTGTTATTTTATTATAGATGGCAGAAGTGTGGACCAGAGAGAGTGTGACTTCCCCAAGGTCAGTAAGTCACAGAGTCAGGATCCTAACTCAGGTGCTGTCACTCCCAAGCTTGGTGCTTTCTCTACTGTACCACCCTGCCTCCAGTGCCCTTCTCATGTATTTTGTACAATATTTTTCTGTGTATGTGCCCTTTCCCCCTTTTCCATAAAGATAGAAAACATGGTTTGCCGAAACTTCACACTGCCTAAAAATAATAACTAGCATGCATACATTATCTCACTTCATCCTCACAAGAGATGCTATTATCGCCTCCATTTTATAGATGATGAAATAGAGGTTATTATTGTTGAATTGGCCTCAATCCTCTCAGTCACCTTGGCTTAAAGCCTAGGAGTCTTCTTCAACTCTTCACTCTCTCTCATGCCCCATATCCAATCTCTTGCCAAGATATGCCAATATTATCTTTGTCATATCTCTTATATGTTCTTCTTTCTCTCTTCTGACGCTGCCACCACCCTGCCCCATCTCATGCCTGGACTATCTCAGTGGCATATTGGTCAATCCCCCTGCCACTAGTCTCTCTCCACTCCAATTCATCCTCCACTCAGCTGCCAAAGATCTCCTGGAGGTGTAGGTCTGACCATGCCTTCTTCCTACTCAATAAACTTGAGTTGTTTTATATTATCTCCAGAATCAAATAGAAAATCTTCTGTCATCCAAAGGATTCCATAACCTGCCTCTCTCCCACCTTTCCTGGCTTTTTATTTTGTTATCGTGGTTCACTTCTTTTAGTCACATCCAACCCTTCATGACCCCATTTGGTGTTTTCTTGGCAAAGATAACTGGAGTTGTTTGCCATTGTTTTTTCTCCAACTCATTTTATATATGAAGAAACTGAGGCAAATAGGGTTAAGTGACTTGCCCAGGGTCACATGGCTAGGAAGTGTCTGAGGTCAGATTTGAACTCACATTTTCCTGACTCCTGGATTAGCACTGTATCTACTGTGCCACCTAGTTGCCCTCTTTCCCCTTAGGTCTTCTTATAACCTTACATCTCTTACCAGTCCTCCTACCATGGACTTAGCAATCCAATGGCACTGGCCTTCTTACTGTTTCACGTACAAGAAGTTCCATTTCTCCATGCCTACACTCTATTCCTTTTCAGCTCTGGCTCCTGGATTCCTTTAAGTCCCAACTAAAATCTCACTTTCTACTTATTTGTTTATATACTGCTCCTATATAGTTGTTTGTACATTGTCTCTCTGTTCGGATAAAAGAGGTTTTCTGCTTTTAGAGAGCAGAGATTATCCTTTGGTTTACTTTGTATTTCCAGCACTTAGCACAATGCCCAGCACATATTAGGTGCTTAATAAATCTTTATTGACTTGTTCAGAGCCCCACAGCTAGTAAGTGTCTCAAGCAGGATTCAAACTCCTCCCTGACTCCAAGTCCAACATTCTACCCACTATACCACCTAGCAGCCCATAGTATGATGCATAGCACACAGTAGGTGCTTGATCCACATTGAACCAAATTGACTATTGTGGAAAGTGGTTAGTTATCTCATCAGAAAGGTGTGTTACTCAAGCTTATGAGACATGTTCCTGGTAGGCTTTGGCAAGCAGGGACTCCCACAGGTATAGGAAGCAAAATGGCCAGCCTAGCATTAGTCCTCCCCCTCTGAATTTTCCCTTCTAGTAGATTCTCCAGGTGGAAAGGTGTGAAAGGGCAGTTCCATTCACAGACCCTGTCGATTATCTCCAATTTATCCTGCATGTATCTTGTTTGGGCATAGCTGTTTCTATTTAATCTCTCCCCCATTCGAGCGTGAGCTCTTTGAAAGCATGGCCTGGCTTTTGTTTGTCTAGTTTTGGACTTTCATTGAATCCCCCCTGCTTAGCAAAGTTCTTGGAACATTTTTGCTATTCATTTGTTTCAATCTTGTCTGTCTCTTCATGACTCTATTTGGGGCTTTCTTGGCAAAGACGCCGAGTGGTTTGCCATTTCCTTCTCCAGCTCATTTTACAGATGAGGGAACTGAGGTGAACAGGGTGAAGTGATTTGCACAGGAGCACCCAGCTAGGAAGTACCTGACGCTGGATTTGAACTCAGGAAGATGAGTCTTCCTCTCTCCAGGCTGGGGCTCTGCTCACTGCACCACCTGGAACACAGTAGGCACTTAGTAAGGGTTGACTTGACAGTCCCATGGGATAGACGATTGACCAACAGCACACATTGGGTGGGGTTCAAAGAGGGAACCAGGCCTTGGGAAAGGCTTAAAAGAGAAAAGATTGGTGAAGAAGATGATTGACAGGAATGCCCTGCTCGTGAGAGATCGCTAGTAGCTTTCTAGGAACTAGAGAGGGCACAACCTGCTGGCCACTTCTATTAACGGAGCAAATCCCTCTGGGGATTGGTGCCTGGGCACCCTCAGGAGGGTCTCCCTCTGGCCCTGCCTGCTAGGGCTGGGGCACGAGGGAGCTGGGACAGGAGTGCTCTCCCCAGGGGAAGACTTTCCTTGAAAGAACTCCTTTTGGGTCACATTGTAGGTTGACTTAACTTTCATGTGGCAAACGTGTCCTCTGAATATGTCCCTAAATTAGGCATGTGTGGAGGGGGACTTTCCCAGGCTTTGAGGTAGGGGACTGGGGAGGGGGTGCCTTCCCATCCAGTCCTGGTGACGTTCCCTTGGGGCTCACTTCTAGGTGGGGAGTCGCCAGCAGCCTAAGTTGAGGGAGGGAAGAAGAGGCCACAAAACTGGGTGCTCCCCTTTTAACTGGAGCCCTACTTTTCCACTTAACTGGAGTCTCTGCTTAGTAATTTCAGGGCAGCCAGCAGGGAGGGGTTTGGGGGTGGGGTGGGGAGGCAGAGAAGGAAGGGGGGAAAAATCCGCCCGCCCGCCCGTCTGGCAAGAGTTCAGAAAGCTCTCCAACTCACACATCTGGTTCTTATATTTCAAAGTTAATTAGTCATATTGAGACTGTCTGAAGATAAATTTATCATCCAGAAAAAACACAAACAGTTTGAAAAATGAAAGGAAGTGAGGTGACATGGTTTGACGTTTAAATAAATCATTTTAACATGATTAAAAAACTTGTCCTGTCTGACACCCAGCACTTGGGTACTTTGTAAAGACTTTTTGACAAAGACAAGTCCCTGTTTGGTATACAAAGCCCATGCCATTCAATTATGCAGAATAATCTTTGGCCAATTACTTTTCTGAGTGACTACTGGGGAGTGCCTGCTCTCACACAGCTGGACCTGCTGGAGCTCTCTGGGGCCAGAGCCTGGCTGCGGTGGCGGCTGGGCCGCAGGGGCCTGCACCAGCCGGCCTGGGACGCTGACTCACCCGCTCTCTGGGGTTATTTAGTCATACAGGATTGGAAATTAAGGACTGGGGGTTGGGGAATGGAGGGAGGGAGAGGGAGGTGCATCCAGGCGAAGATGCTTCAGTCTGGAGGGAAGAAAGTCAGGGGAAATGAAACGTGCTGCTTTCAGGACAGGGGAACCCCCTCCTCCCCAAACTGGCTGGTTAATCTGGGTGGGAGCTGAAGGGCTGACTAGGGTGTAAACAGGGTTTGAAGGACTTGGGGGTGTTTTCTGAGGAGTTGAGGGTCACTTCAAGGCAAGTTCCAACTCTCCTCGAGATAGCTGCCCCAGAAAGGCCTTTCATAGCTTAAAAAAAAAGCCTTGACTTTGGAGGGAGGGAGGGAAAGAAAGAAAAAGAGAAAGAAAGAAAGAAAGAAGCATTTATTAAATGTTCATTATGGGCCAGGTAATGTACTAAATGCTTTAAAATATTTTCATTTGATCCTCACAACAATCCTAGGAAGTAGGTGTTATTCTTTCCATTTTATAGTTGAAGAAACTGAGGTAGGCAGAAATTAAGTGACTTGCCCAGGGTGACGTAGCTAGTAAGTATCTGAGGCCTGGACTTCTTGATTGAAAGACAGCTATGTGGCACAGTGGGTAGAGCACTGGGTCTGGAGTCAGGAAAACCTGAGTTCAAATCCAACTTCAGATACTTACTGGCTATGAGACTCTAGGCAAGTCACTTGGCCTCCATTTGCTTTAGCTTCCTCATCAGTAAAATGAACTGGGGAAGGAAATAGCAAGCCCATCCAGTATCTGAAAAGAAAACCCCAAATGGGGTCACCAAGAGTCAGCTATGACCAAAATAACCAAACTTCCCAACTCTAGGTCCTGCGCTCTATCTACTGCACCATCTAGCTGCAGAAGACTTTGGTTTAAATTCAAGCACTAACACATTATTATTATCATCCTTATTAGCTGTAAGTATCTAGTATTTATTAATGCTTTGAAGTTTGCGAAGTGCTTGGAAGATTTTATCTCATCTGATTCTCATAGCAACCCTGTGGGAGATAGACATCATGATTATTTGTTCTATGTGATCTCAGGGCAGTCACTTCTCTGGGGATCAGTTGCCTCATCTGTAAAATGAAGGGTTGTACTAAATGCTCTTTAAAGCCCCCTTCTACCACTAAGTCTAAGGAAATCCTTCCAGAAGCCAGACATGTAGAGTTGGGGCTGTATCCTTCCCCATATCCCAGGAGTCTTCCACTTGTGTAGCCACAGGAGGTTCCATAGTCTTGGAGCTGAGGGCACTTTATAGAGTATCTAATTAATTGCCTCCTTTTCCTCAGTTTTGTTGTTATTCAGTCATGTCCAACTCTTTGTGACCCAATTGGGGGTTTTCTTGGCAAAGATACTGGAGTGGCTTGCCATTTCCTTCTCCAGCTCATTTTACAGATGAGGAAACTGAGGCCAACAAAGTTTAAGTGATGCGTCCAGGGTCATATAACTAGGAAGTGTCCAAAGGTGGATTTGAACTTAGGAAGATGAATCTTCCTGATTCAAGGTTAGGACTCTATCCACTGAGTCATCTAGCTGTTCCCCAATTAAAAATGAAGAAACTGGGACCAAGAAGAAGGAAGTGACTGACTCAGAGTCACACAGATAGTAACTAGAAGAGATGGGATTTGGCTCCAAACCCAAGAAACCTACCATTAAACCATATTGCCTATATGTTAGAAAACTGCTCTTCTCTTTGACTGTGACCAAATGGGGGTGGTAGAAGTTTCATTCTCTCAGGAGTTCTTACTGAGTTTTTGCCAGTGGATAACCTGGAAGCCCACTTAGCCCACAAGTCTGTGCCTTCTATGTGCCCTGGACCTCTGCTGTATCCTAGCCAAGTGAAACAGTCCACTGGAAGCCAGTGCCTCTGGTGGAAGCTGTGAAGTGGAGGGTAGACCCTAGCCAGGGGCCAGAGTCATGGGAGCTTGAGATCTGGAGAAGGACCTTGAGGATAAAGTGGCCCTGGAAGAAGGGAGCCATGGTAACAGGACCCTGTAGGGAGGAAAGGTGGCTTGGGACAGGGGAGGCCATACCAGAGATCCTCCAAGGAGTGTGTGTGTCACCCTCCTCCTATGGTAGAGTTCAAGGGCAAAGCTTTGATCATTTCATTATAAAACTCTATTCCTAGACTTCTCAAGACCTTCCCAGGGTGTGCCCAAGGTCAGGTTGCTCTTGGGAGATTTCCCATGTGCCTTTCTGTCTGTTCTTTGCTTTGGTTCCCATTGTAGGACTAGAGTGATATAATACAACATGAAAGTTTTCTCCTATTAGCAATTTAGTCTCATCACTTTTGCTAATAGGATAACAAGAGGTGGTGGTTATGGTGCAAAAGTCTCATCAAGTTGGTAATTTTCACTGTAACATGTTAGCCATCTGTCACTATTTGTTTCCAGTAATACTGTGCATAAGTCTGATTAGATCAGTGGCTTTCATTTCTAGCCACATGATAAGACCTCTGCCTCTCTCTGGTTTGGCCAGTCTCCTTCTCTCCCTCCCTCCCTCTCTCTCTCTCTCTCTCTCTCTCTCATCTTTTCTTTCCTCATCTGACCTCTCATCTTTCCTTCTTTTCCCTTTTTTCCTCCTTTCTCTTTCTCCTTCCTCTTTCAGAAAATGCACAGAGGAGTAGGAGTCAGGGGACCTGGATTCAAATTCTTCCCTAGCCTCTCAGTACCTGGATGACCTCAGGTAAGTCACTTCTCCTTTTTGGATCTTTGCTTCTTCATGTATAAAACAAGGGGGCTGTATGAAATGATCTCTGACAGCTTTAACATTTTCTATGATTCTATAATGGGTTTAGATTAGTCACACATCATCTTGACCTTTCTTGCCTCTGGACATCATTCACATTCCACATCTCTTGAGATAGACTAGACAGCCTCTGAGCTCCATTCCAACTCTGAGGCTGTTATAATAATTTTTTCTGGCCCCAGTGAGCTCCGACTATAGAGATTTACCATATTTGATTGGAAGGAAACATTCTGTGTCAAAAGAGGCCTTCTGTACAAAGTCTAATGTTAAAACCTTTTGGAAATGTTTTATTTCTCAATAGCAAGGCCCCAGTGAGTTGAGAGGCTGATACCCAGCCCCCATAACCTTTAGGATTTCTCTCTCCCAAGCAGAGAGACCAGTGCTCTAAAGCCATGATGGTTCTAGGAGTTGAGTCATCCTATCAGCTGAGGTTGTCCAGCCTCAGAGACCTCACCAGAGCCTCCAGAGCATTTCAGGGGAAATCAAGAGATGCTTACCCTTAGAACCCTGGGCTGGCAGATGGAGAGGGCTCTGCTAATGGTCTTATGTCTAGGCAGCAGCTGTCAGCCACAGGAGCCTGGTCCATAAATAGCTATCTTCAGGCAAGGTGAGATGCTCTTGCCTTCTCCAGAGCAGCTTTGGGGTGTCCTTCAGCACCCTTTGGCACAGCTGCTAGGGTAGCAGAGTAATCCAGGCAGAAATGGTTTCTTCTCCCAGTGGGTTTTTGGAACCAGACTAGAAGCAGGACATGGGAGTCATCCAGCTGAAGCTTTGGAGTCATAGGAGGCAGAGTTAGTGTGAAAGCCAGTCTTGATATAATGAAGAAAGTCCTAGCCTGAGAGTCAGGAGACCTAGGTTCTAATTCTACCTGCATTATCAAGTAGCCATGAAAGTCAAAGAACACTGAACTTAGAGCTACAGGATCAGAAGCTTAGAACCCAAAGGGACCTTGGAATCCATCTAGTCCAATTCCTTCATTTTACAGATCAGGAAATTGAGACACAGAGAGGGTAAATGACTTAAATTTTAAAAAATCCATAATGTCTTCTTCCTTTTTTCCCTCCCCCTTTCTTGAGAAGCAATTCAATCTGGGTTGACATGTGTTATCATGCAAAACACATTTCCATATTATTCATTTTTGTAAGCAAATAATCTTATAGAAGCAAAACCCCAAATCATACCAAATAAACAAGTGATAAATCCCATGCTTTCATCTGCATTCTGACTCCAACAATTCTTTCTCTGGAGGTGGATAGCATTCTCTTTCATAAGATCTCATAATTGTCCTTTGTATTACTATTAATTTGTTTGTCCTACAATATTTCAGTTACTGTGTTTGTCACAGTTTGCTTGTCACAGTTGATTGTCCCACAATATTTTAGTTACTGTGTATATTATCTCCTGGTTCTGCTTATTTCATTCTGCATCAGTTCATGTAATCCTTTCTAGCTCTTAGCAAATGACTTCTCAAAGGCACCAGAGAGTAATACAGTACCCAGGAGTGAGATTTGAACTTGAATCCTTAGACACCAGAGATAGTACCCTTTCCACTGTAGTGTGCTGCCTCCTATCACAGGACCAAAGTTTGAATATCAGTCTACCACCATTTTGACCCTGAGGAAATCACTTCACTTCTCTGAGACTCAGTTTCACCATCTATAAAACAAGAGAGTTGGACTAGAAGGCCTTCTAAGTCCATTCCAGCTCTCCATTGATGATTCTTCCCTTTCTGGGACTCAGTTTCCTCATCTGTAAAATTAAACAGATGAACTAGATCATCCTTATGAACAGTCTATGAGGTTGTCCTAAACTCCCTGCTATACATACCTCAATCAGTTGGCCTTATTGCATGTTCATTTTCCATTTGGTACCAAACCAAGAAGACAAAGGGAGTTTGGAATACTCTCCCTAGATGTTTGCTCCAGTGAGACAGAACAGAGGCATCTGGGTGGGTTCTGGGCGAAAATGGGATAATGTTCTGGATCAGAGATCCTCCAAGACAGAGGGGACTTACGGTCATGAACCAGATGCCTGGTGCTTGGAGGAAGAAGAAAACAATTGACAAATCAAGCACAAAAGTCTGGATGCTTTGTGGGTAAAATGAATATTCAAATTCTTGTAGAAGAAGGAGGAGAGAAGAGAAAGATTTGACTTTGGTGCTAGTTAGAGCTAAGAGTCTTGTGTGCCCGTTTTCTCTCTGTCAAAAACCTTTCAGCTAATTGTCCAAAGCCTCCTTGATTGCTTCAGGGAAACCGCCAGTCTGCCTTTGAAGCCTCTGAACAGTCTCATCACGCCTTGTTGAATAATAAACATCGTTCACATGGATAGACAACCTGTCCATATAGTCCTGGGCTAGGAGTGGAGGCAGCTCTCTTACAAAGGAAGGAGTCACTAGCCAAACCCCCTGCTCCCACTGAACTCAGGAAAAGTCACAGTTCTGAACCCCACCAGCCTCAGGACCATTTAACCCTTCTCCAGTTCACTTGGCTTCCAACTCTGTCTGTCCTTGTCAATTCTTTTTGGACTGTCTTGCGGCCAGACTGCCTATTCTTATAGTATCTTACGAGTAAGATGGGAAACTATTTTCTTACTTAGTTCAAAAGATCATAGGATTTAGAAATGGAAGAAACCTTGGAGGTCATTTAGCTTAGTTTCCTTATTTTATCAAGGCTCAGAGAGGGGAAATGATTTGCCCAGTGGTCACACAAATAATAACAGAGCAGAGGTTCAAATGCATGTCTTCTGTTTCCTACCCAGCACCATACATGGGCCAGTGGAAAAAGTATGGGATGAGAATCCAGGGTTTTAGATCCACCTGAGCTACTAATTAACTAATTGACATAAACATTTTTTTGGTATTTTGAAATATTCTTCAGTCCGAGTCCTTTTAAATCTCTCTGGGCCTGGAAAATAATAATATTTTCCCTATTACTCTTCTTTCCAGAGGTGGGGGTCTATGAGTACAGAATATTACATGTGCTGTCAAATTTGGTTAGTTTTGCTGAATTGTATCACTGCCTCTCCCCCTTCCCCCATCACCTTATTCTTTGTTACAAGGATGATTCATTGGGTAGGAGAAAAGAGAGATATTTAGTTGGAAGTGAAAGTGATATAAAAGAAATGATTATTAATAAAAATTAAAGATTTAGGGGGCAGCTAGGTGGTTTAGTGGTTAGAGAGCCAGGCCTAGAGATGGGCAGATATTTTCAAATCTGGATTCAGACACTTCCTAGCTGTGTGATGCTGGTCAAGTCACTTAACCCCTTTTGTCTAGCCCTTCCCATTCTTCTGCCTGGGAACCATTACACAGTATTGATTTTAAGACAGCAGGTAAGGGTTATAAAATTTTTAAAATTTAGTTATCAGTAAAATAAACCTTAAAAATACTTGCCCTGTTCTTCATAGTTAGAATCTCGAAGTTGGAAGGGATCTGAGGTAATATAGTTTAACCCTTACCCAAAGTCTAAAAGCTTGAATTCTGTCTATGGTATTTCTTTGGCTCTGCACTGCTTAGCATGAACTTCTGTCTTCCCTACACTTTAGAATTTTCTCCAAGGCTTAGCCCACCTTAGCTTTCTACTGGATGCCTTTCTTGATCACTCTACCTGCTAGTTCTCTCCCCCCCCCCCAATGATCCCCTATTTTGATATACCTACATATGTCTTCTGTAGTAGACATGACCTTGAGGGTAAGGTTTGTTCAGTCATTTCTCAGTTGTGTCCAATTCTTCATGTGGCCATTTGGATTTTTTTGGCAAAGATACTGGAGTGGTTTGCCATTTCCTTCTACAGCTCATTTTATAGCTGAGGAAATGGAGGCAAACAGGGTTAGATAATTTGACTAGGGTCTCATAGCTAGTAACCATTTGATCCTGGATTTGAACTCAGGTCTTCTTGACTCCAGACCTAAAGCTCTATCCACTGTGTCACCTAGCTTCCCATTTGGAACATGCAAAGAAACTATAAAAATGTTAGTTAATTTCCTCATTCCTTTCACAGGTGAGAAAACTGACACTTAGAAAAATTAGGTAATTTGCCCATGGTCCCGTAGCTAGTAATGATCAGGAACAAGATTTGACATAGTGCACTCCAAGTCCAAATCTAGTGTTCTTTGCATGGCACTATTGTGGTACTTCTGTGCCAGGCACTGTATTGAAATCAAAACCAAAAGTGAAATAGTCCCTGTCCTTGAGGAGCTTACATTTAGAAGGGAGAGACCTCATGCACATATTTAAGGATGAACATGCTAAATATAATCCAGTACAGTCTTGGAGAATGACCCAATCATTCTCATTCCTGGAGGGCCTAGATTTTAGTTTTGTCAGAGAAGCCCCAAAGCTCTGCTGTTGAGGCTTTTGAATCGAATGTGTTTGTCAATGCCTCCTTTCGGGAACCTCTCCCCAGAGCCAACTGTGGTTGGGTTGAAATAGTAGAGACGTTCTAACACTATTCTCCATAAATTGCTAGGGAAATTATATCCCTGTCATATTTGAACACTTTGAAATAGGAAAGAATTACTTTAGAGGGTGCTCCCACCCCCTCCACACTCCTGCCACCCCTTCGTTTAAATGGTTGAAGTGAGCACAATGTTTTCAAGTAATTTCTTGCCACGAGATTTGGTGAAACTTACTTCAAGTGTCTTTCCAGAGCCCTTCATAGAAAAGTAATTGTGTAATTAGCTATAAATTAGTAAAAATTATGCTAATTACTTCCAGGTGTGACATATTTTATGCTTAAAAACAAGTAAGAGAAATAAAGGGCTGTCACCACGACTCCAAGCAAAGATTAGCCTGGGCAGTTTGACAGTCTGATGTGCGCATTTACTTAATATTATTTTTTTTAATTATGTAATTTCTGAATAAGTAAAAACAGACCTGAGAACAAAAGTACAACCGACAGAATCCAGATATATATGTATATATGTATATTTATTACTATATTAATAAGAAAAAGATTTGCTTCTTACTTATCTTTTCAAACACATAGTTGGGGAGGGGATGTGAGAACTGGGAGAAGGGAAGACAATGGTTTATGGCATAGTTGGTTGGAGAGGTCTATTGTCTTTGGTGAAGCTCCTAGGAAGATTTGATCTATGATTTTGGTCATGTGGAAGGACACATGGACAGTCCCTCCAACCAGGGAGATACAACTTGTCTTTGTATTAGTAGGTAAATTCTAGGGAGTTGCTTGAAGCCTATTGAGGTTAAATGACTTGCTCAGTGTCACACAGCTAATAATTGTTGGAAGGAGAAAGGATTTGATTCCAGTTACCCCTGACTTCCAAGACCAGACTTCTATATGCTTTACTGCCTCTACTTGGGGAGGTGATTCAACAGGAATTCATCCATTGTAGGCTGAAGTTTTATATCTCCTTTACACTGAACTTCCAACACATTTCAAGGCCTTTCTTATTGAGGTCAATGTCCAGGTCTAAGGGTAAGAGTGAATGGCAGTCATAGAGTATATGTTCTCCCTCTTGATTTCTTTCAAACTTAAATGTGGTGAAAGTCAAACTTTGTTATGTAGTTAGTGCCAACAGACTTGGAAACCCAGGAAAACTGGGTTGGAGTCTGAGGATTAGGTCACAAAAGGTGGTTGTGACATTCAGATGAGCAGGTGTTTTATAGATTAGATTTAGAGAGAGAAAGGTCATTAGAGATGACTTAGTCTGACTGCTTTTACCTTACAGATGAGATGACCAAGGATTGAGAGATTAATGACTAGCAAGACATTCCATAGGTAGTAAAAGGCGGATCTAGGATTTGAATCCAGGTCTTCTGAGGCTACTTTCCAAGCTCTTTGTGCTATACCACACTATTGTCAGGTGTTTTACAAATCTTACATCAGTATATAAATAAGCTATCATTTTCCTCTTCCTCTTTCTCCCCTCCTTCTTCTTCCTTCATCTCCCCTCCTTCATTTTGGGTAAGGACTCAGACTTCCCATCCTGGATTCTCTGAATTATACTACCATGTCTCACCTGCCTCCTGATTCGGCTTCTGTTATCCCCTTCTCCCACTGGTGCATTCTTCATGGGACCTACATTTTGAGGAACAGCCCAGATGAAACATTCTTCAACCTCTCAACTATCCAATCATGTTCCACCAAAGTAGTCTCTGTTTTTTACTTCCTTTGTGTGTGTTGTCTTCTCTCATTAGAATATAAGCTCCTTGAGGACTATCTTTTTGCTTGAATTTATATCTCCAGGGCTTAGTGTAGTACTTGATCCATCAGAAGCTAATAAATGTTTAATTGATACTTGTTCTCTCTCTCTGGTGCTTTCTCTATGTCTGTCTGTTTGTTTCTGTCTCCCTCTCTTCCTCCCTCCCTTCCCTCCTTCTCTCTCTCTCTCTCTCTCCCTCTTCCCTCCTTCTCTCTCTCTCCCTCCCTTCCCTCCTTCTCTCTCTCTCCCTCCCTTCCCTCCTTCTCTCTCTCTCCCTCCCTTCCCTCCTTCTCTCTCTCTCCCTCCCTTCCCTCCTTCTCTCTCTCTCCCTCCCTTCCCTCCCTCCCTCTCTCTCCCTCCCTTCCCTCCCTCCCTCTCTCTCCCTCCCTTCCCTCCCTCCCTCTCTCTCCCTTCCCTTCCCTCCCTCCCTCTCTCTCCCTTCCCTTCCCTCCCTCCCTCTCTCTCCCTCCCTTCCCTCCCTCCCTCTCTCCCCCTCCCTTCCCTCCCTCCCTCTCTCTCCCTCCCTTCCCTCCCTCTCTCTCCCTCCCTTCCCTCCCTCTCTCTCCCTCCCTTCCCTCCCTCTCTCTCCCTCCCTTCCCTCCCTCTCTCTCCTCCCTTCCCTCTCTCTCTCTCTCTCTCTCTCTCTCTTCTCTCTCTCTCTCTCTCTCTCTCTCTCTCTCTCTCTCTCTCTCTCTCTCATATTCATCTCTATATTTGACTTTCTATCCTTTTATCTCCTTTTCTGCCTCACCCCTCCTAATCCTAAATTCAGGTTTGATTTCAGGAAGAAACTTCCTAACAATTAGAGTTATTCAAAAGTAGAATGGACCACCTCAAAGAGAGATGAGCCTCTCCCTGGAGGTCTTCAAACAGAGGCTGGATGACTACTAGTTTAGTTGTGTTATATTGGGGTATCTTTTATATAAGGGCTAATCTAGATGGCCTTTTTGGTCCCATCTAATTCACAGCAGGTTTCTCTGATAAAACCAATGACCTTTTCTTAGTCCTCTTCCTCCTCCCTTCTCTTCCTTCTCAACCTCTCTGTAGTTTTTGATATGGTTAACAGTCTTCTACTCATCCCCAAGCACTTCTTCCTCTTCATTTCTTTGACATGGTTTTCTCATAATTTTCCTTCCTGTCTCTTTCGTTGATGTATTTGCTTTGTATGTCAAGTCCTAATCTCTCTCCTGAGCTTCAGGAATACTATTATTTGCCTACAAGACCTTCCTCCTGGATATCCTGAAGATACCTCAGGTTCAATATGTCTAAAATGAAATTCATTATCCTGCCTCAAAATCTATCCATATTCCAACGCTCCCTATTGTTTTATATTGAAGGTATAATTGTTATTCTAACAACCCAAGTTCATTCATAGCTTGCAGCTTCTTCTTCCTCCCCATTCCTCCATATCAAATTAATGCAAAGTCTTCTCTATTCTGTCTCCCACAATATGTCCTATATATGCCCTTTCCTCTCAAATCAACTAACCCCTTAGTTCATATATCCTCACCGTCTTGCCAATTATGCACTCAAGGCTACTTCTGAGACTGAGTATGTATCAGTTCTCTACCACTTGTGCTAGTTTTGCCTGACGATTAACTTCAAGAAAAATAGATTTTCTACCAGCCAGCGCTGTGCCACCTATACCTGGAACCATCACTTATAACAAATGGAGAAATTTTGAATGCTATGGATAAGATCACTCCCCTTGGCAGCATATTTTCTGGAGATGTCCACATAGATGATGAGGTTGATGTACACACTGCCAGTGCTAGTCCTGTGTTTAGGAGGCTCCAAAGGAAAGTGGGTTAGAGAAAGGTATGAAGCTGCCTTACCAAATGAAGGTCCACAGAGTTGACCTCATTATTATATGCTCATGAAACCTGAACAATATACCAGTGCCGTGCTAGGAAACTGACTTGCTTCTATTTTAATTGTCTTAGGAAGATTCTGAAGATCACCCGGCAAAGACGAGGTACTGGACACTGAAGTCCTACCTAGGCTGGCCATGTTTTTTAAATGTCCAACACACATTTGCCTAAGAGATCATTTTATAAAGAACTCACACGAGGTAAATTTTCACATAGAAGTCAGAAGAAGTAATACAAGGATATTCTAAAGGTCTCTGAAGAACTTAAGTATCCATTGTGCAACATGAGAGACACTGGCACAGAACCATCCAGCATGGAGTGCCCACATCAAAGAAGGCGCTGTGTTCTATGAGCAAAGCAGAAGTGTGGTAGCTCAAAAGGAATGTGTGATGTGCAATTTTAGACCTCTCCATCCCAAATGCTCACATGGACTATTCTGCCCAAGGTGGTAGGATTTTCTGAGCTCATATTGGTCTGATCAGCCACAGCTGGTCATACTATACCCTGATTCTAACATAGTGATGTCAGTTTGGTCTTCTTCAAGTACGAATGACAACAACACAACTCTTATCACCAATTGCCTAGATAACCATAAGAAGCTCTTCAAGCTATAGTTTCTTTCTTCTATAATCCCTCCCTCCCCCAGTTGCCAAAATGACCTTCTTAAGGTCCATGTCATTCCCCTCAACAAAAATTTTGGTGGGTTCCTTCTTGCCTGTAGGTTAAAAAGCAAACATCTCAGCCTAGCATTTAAGGTTATTTATGGTTCAACTTCCACCTACTTTTCCAGCTTTATTTAATACTATTCCTTCTCTTGAATTATACTTGCTAGCCAGACTGAAATTTGAACTCTTCTCCAAACTTAATGCTCTGTCCATTGCTTTCATGCTCAAACCATGCCAGTGGTTTGTCTAGTGTCCAGAATGGATTCCCTTGCTTATCTCTTCCTTTCTAAACTCCTGCCCTTTAATATTTGTCTCAATTGCTCCCTGCTTCCTGAAGCTTTCTCAGATCTCCCTATTTGCCAGTGGTCTCTATTTCCTCACAGCGAACCTGTTTATACACATTTGTATCTCCCAGATGGAATATAAGCTCCCTGAAGGCAGTGGTTACTTCATTTCTGATTGTTTAGTTCCAAGTGTAACAGTAATTATCTTGGCTCCTAGTGCCCGAAGGCCAGGTATGTTACATTTCACCACTCCTCCAGGATTATCTGGTACATTTAAGAGGAGTTGAAGGGTGTCTAGTCTACCTTACATTGGTTCAAACCCCTATTGATGATATTCCCCCAGTTTTAGGGATCTCTATGCCTCCAGTTCCATTTGACCACTTTAACAGTCAGATTACCTCTTGCAAAGGAATATTAACTTCAAACATAGAGTAAGAGCAAATATACAAACATTCCTCATCCCTACCCCCTCGTCTAACACTTGGAATGAGGCCTAATCTCTCTCTGCACCATGGGGCGACTCTGGAGAGGGGAAGGAGACTAGGTTCCCAGATTAGCTAACTTCATATCTAGCAATGACCTACAAAGTGATGCAAAGCTCCCCCTGCCACCTTTAGGTTTGAATCCCAGGCAGCTTGGCTTCTCAGGGCATCCTTGCTGAGCTGGTCCAGATCCTGCAGTTAAGGTTACTCTGTGTGCAGTCCTGTTGTGGAGAGTCTACCCACTATGCCTAGAACTGAAGAGGAGAAATGAAACAAAATGCCAAACCCTTTTCTTGGAGCTTCAGAGACTAAAGGGAAAGTGGATAAGCATTCAGCCCCCCTACCTAGCTTAGTTTATTGTGCCTGTATTATGGGTATATTGAACCTTCACTCTCTTGGACATTGCTGGAAAGAGTGACAGACAGACAGATAGACAAACAGAGAAGAGAGCCTCTTCCAGCCTGGTCAATTCTATCTATACAGTCACTGGAAGAGACTGCTTCTACCACTATGGTTAGGGGAATGTAGAATGTTTTTTTCCCCATAAGCAGGTCCCTGGAGTCTCTCCTATGGGTGCTTCTAAGTTAGGTGACTTACATATGCAAATAATAAAAGCTCTCTTACATTAGTGTGTACCTTGCACATATTGGGTGAATGATATTTATTGTGTTGAATTTTGAGACATCCAGCAACTGATGCTATTATTTTCTTCTTTCTTCTACTGCCATCATAATTGATGCCTGATCACAACATCAACTATGTCTTCCCCTCTTACCCCTGCTGTCTTGCACACACCATACCCTATAAATCTGTATTGTGTGGTGGCATTCGAAATTCTCAACAAGTTTGCATTCTCTGTCAGAGAACTAGTATTAAAAGGAAACTTAGAGGCCATCTAGTTCAATGCCTTAATTTTAGGATGAGGAAATTGTTCAATGGCTTTGATAATGACTTGTCAAATAGCATACAAGTAGTGAGTAGCGCGGTGGTGAAGTGCATAGATCATCTGACCCGGATTCAGGAAGATCTGAATTCAAAATTGGCCTCATACTTTCTAGCTAAGTGAACCTGGGCAAGTTGCTAATCCCCCTCCATTTACCTCAGTTTCTTCTCTGTAAAATGTGGACATATTGGAGAAGGAAAGAACAAACCATTCCAGTACCTGTGCCAAGAATTTGTCCATGGAGTCATATAGAGATGAATGGATGACTAAACAACAACAACAAAGTGTTTTGATCCCAGCTCTTCTGACCTTAGATCTACTCTCCACTGTCCAAATTGGTTGGCTCTTAAGTCAATTTGGAATGAGTTAACATGGGTTTTCTTGGTATTGAGTTCACTGGCCTATTCTACTATTCCAAAATCTCTTAGCCAATGAGAAAAATTCCTGTTTGGCATTCTAACTATATTCTTATATAATCCCTGGTTAGCTAGATATCTCTTTATTTTACATTGACCCTCTCCTTTCTCTACTCCCAACATAAGAAAAATGGGTAAACTGGTTAAGAAATTGGTTGTATAAATTCAAAACTAGAACACTATCATTCCAGCAATACACAGAGAAAAATTTTATCCCTATTTTTCACAGGAGTGGATGAGAGGAGGAGAAACAGAGTCAAGAAAGGCTATTCTATGTTCTCATGAGGTCACTAAATGTGGAGTGCAGAGATGGGAACAGAGACAAGTGGGTCAGAGATTCAAGAGCCCTCTGGGCTGTGGGAAGAGCTCTAATAAGACTAAGGAAATGACTTAATCAGTGTTAGTGGTGAATCAGTGGTTCAGCTAAATCTAATTCATTTTAATTCAATAAATACTTATTAAGCTCCTACAATGTGTTAGATATTATGCTAAATGTCAGGTAGATAAAAAGAGGCAAAAAGATAGTCCCTGCCCTCAAGGAACTTATGATCTAATGAGGGAGACAACATAAAAAGAAATATATACAAAATAAGTTATATATAGGATAAAAAGAAAATGATTAAGAGGGAAAGTTATGGAATTAAGAGGGGTTGGGGAAGGCTTCCTGTAGAAGATGGGATTTCAGTTGGGACTTAAAGGAAGCCAGGGAGGTGAGTAGTTGGAGTAAAGGAGGGAGAGCATTTCAGGTTTGAGGGACTGTTGAAGAAAATGTCCAGAGATGAGAAATGGAATGTTTTGTTTATGGAACTGTCAAGAGACCAGTGTCACTGGATCAAAGTCTAATGTCCTATTTGTTGGATTCTCAGAATCAGAGAATTTTAGAATGGGGTGGGACTTTAGAGAGCATTTAACCCAACCCTTTCATTTTACAAATGAAATAATGGAGGGCCAAATCAGAGAAATGCCTGTCTCACATTGCTACAGCTAATAAGAACTCAGGTCTTTTAAATTCTAGGACTAATACCTTTTCCATTTATTCCACATTTCTTTTCTCAGTTAAGCAGTTTCTCTTTTGAGTGGCCACCTCTCAAGTGGAGGTACCCTGTGGGACCAGGAACCATTTGCTTCATCTTGTGGAATATTTCATGCATTAACACACCTATGATATCATACCCCTCTGGGAGCTTAAGGGATGTGGACAGAGAAGACAAGTCAGCTTTCTGTGACTTTGTCTGTCTTACTCCAAGTAAAGGTCTAGTTGACTGGGAGGAGTAGACAGTCTTATCTACACTTGCCTAATCCAACCATTATGCTCACAAAGAGCAAGTAACCATGTTTGTTGAATTCAACACGAGAAGAAGCCCTACTAGCATGACTTCCCCCCAATAAGAGTCAGATACATTTCACAAGGTGTTGGTTTCATAGAAGAGAAAGCTGGGAATAGAACATCCTGTTCTTCCAGGAGCAACTGCCAAGTTAGCTCTTATGAAGGAACATTATTTTGACATCTCCTAACATGCTGAACAGTAGATAACCCCTTAAATTCTTTAAATAGATATGGAATCTTTTTGTAAATTTCTCAATGGGTAATTGAGCTAAGGTTCAAATCTTGGTTCTCTTAATTTCTAGTCATGTGACTTTAGGCAAATCTCAGTAGTAAAATAGAAAAGTAATATATGTGTTTTCATGAAACTTCATTTTTAAGAAATGTTAGGGTCAGGGTTCATGTTAGAGGGTTAGGGTAAGAGTTAGTGTCCAGAGGCAAAATTAGAGTTAGGGTTAGGGTTGGAGACACATATTTAGTGTATCTTTTTGCACCTTTAAAAACTATATATGTGTGCATGTAGCTTCCCTCTTGCTCTTTGGTTATTGCCCTGCTACATGGTGTGGTTGGCCTTGCCTGCCCATGGGAACCAGGAGAGACAGTGGGCAAGTAGAAGCATCATGGTATGGTGGTAGGGCTTCAGATAAGATTAAAGATCTAGGGATTAAAAGGGGATGTGACATATCTCTTTGACCACTGGAAAGGAGAACTGAAGGTCCTTAGGTCAGAAAGACACCAGATTAGAATGGTTAGGCTGCTATCCTTTCTGGGGACTCCTACTTTATGTTGAGCTAGTTGTAGCAAGATTTAGAGATCAGAGGACCCTGCTAGTGATAGGGCACTGGGAAGAAAAATCTAGAACCCCAAATTCATTCCTCATGCCACAGAGAGAAGGAACTATGCTTTAGGTCTAGCATTCTGGGATCTTCATTTAATATCTAGCCCAGAAAGACCAAACCAGGGAACTAAGTTGTTTTTACTGCAATGAGGTCAATCATTTGTCTCTTTTCTCTTTCTGTGACTCAGCAGAGATGTTCATGACCCTCCTATACAACTGGGTAGGTTGTTCAAGAAAGATATGTGCAGGAGTTTGCCAGCACAAAACAAAACATCTTCCTTCCTTCCTTCCTTCCTTCCTTCCTTCCTTCCTTCCTTCCTTCCTTCCTTCCTTCCTTCCTTCCTTCCTTCCCTTCTTTGTTCACATTTTAATTTATTTTGTTAATTGCTTCTAAATTACCTGTAAAATCTTAAAAAATATTTTTTATTTCACTAAATATTTCCAAATTACATGTAAAAATGTTAACATTAATTTGTTTAAATAAAGTTCAAAATTCTCTTCCTATTCCTTCTCTCCCACCTCTTGATAAGGCAAGCAATATGATAATGATTCTCCAAAAACAAAAGATTTCTTCAGTTTCTACAGTATACAAGGTATAACAAGCCCCAGACTTGTTTTCAGAGGACCAGAGTTCAAGTCCTGACTGCTACTTACTTCTCAATAAACCAAACTGTGCCTTTCAAGTTATTATTGGGTTTGGAGTGTCTGATCAAAGCAATACCAGGATATCCTTTGGGTCTTTCATGAGAAACCCTGACTTTGGGGTATTGGAACTGAAGAGAACTTTGGTTAGATTTCCAGATCAAAGAGATTCTAGCCAGGTCTCTCTTCCCACTTCCCCCAACCCTTTTCTCCTGACCCCTCACTACACCAAGTCTCTTCTTAAGCTAGTTTATATTCTTTTCCGGTCTTTCCCAATTAAATTCTATTTATTCTTCAAAGCCTTCTGTAATGAGTCAGATAGGATCAAAGGGTTTAACCCTGTAAGGGACCTTAGAGATTATCTAGGCCAACTCCTTCATTTTACAACAGTGGAAATAGAGCCCCAGAGAAGTGAGCTGAGACAGAATTTGAGAACAGAGATAGAATTTGAACCCCAAACTGGCTTTAAACAGTGCTGTTGACACTAAATCACACAGATTCTTTGTCAGGTAAATATTGCAGGTAAATACAACAGAAGAAGAGGTAGAGGATTTGTAGGGGCTAAAATTAGGTGTGTGTGGAGGTGATGATAACAGCAGAGGGAGAATTCAATCTAGTGATTTCTCCTTCAATGCCCTCCACAGTCTGACCTCACTCTATCTTACCAACCTTGTCTCATACGATTTCTCTCCATATTCTCTCTCCCTCCCTACATTTTCCTGTTTTCAGGTCTCTGTTCATACTGTTTCCTATGACTGGAATATCCTTCCTTTCTATCTTCATTTGTGGAATTCCCACCCAGGCTCTGAAGTCTAACATTAATATTATTCTTTACCCCCTCCCCTAATCTCCTAAAAATTCCATGTGGATTTTGTGATCCCCCAAATTCATCACCTGGATAGGAAAGAAGGAAGCAAGCAAACATTCATTAATCATTTAACACTTTACAAATATTATTTCACTTGATCCTTATGGTATCCCTGGGAGATAGGTGCTGCTATTGTGCCCATTGAAGAAACTGAGACAGTCTGAGGCTCAGTGAGTTGCCTAGACCCGCCATATGATCATACTCCACCCTGCCACATAGGAATTTTTTCCATCTCTTTATAATTAAATTATTTATTATTGGTATTTGTGCATACTTTGTTTTCTGCTCCATCTTCCTTATTGTCGTTGTTTAGTAGTGTCTGGTTATTTGTGATCCGATTTGGGGTTTTCTTGGCAAAGATACTAGAGAGGTTTGACATTTTCTTCTCCAGCTCATTTTATAGATGAGAAAACTGAAGCCAACAAGGCTAAGTGACTTGCTCAGGGTTGAACATCTATTAAGTGTTTGAGGCCAGATTTGAACTCTGGTTTTATGACTCCAGACCTGGCACTTTATCCTCAGTGCTACCTAGTTGCCCCCTTCTTCACTACTAGACTATATAAGTTACAAGTGGACAGGGACCTATTTTCTAACTTTGTGTCTCCCCAGCACTTAACATGGTTTTTTGTATACATTAGGTGCATAATAAATATCTATTGAATTAAAGTGAAAGCAGGGAGGAGCAGGCAGAGATTGCATATGAAGCCAAAGGTCAAAATATTGTAGAGAGGGCAGCAGCAGGAGTTGAAGTTTGCAAGCTGGTTGAAATACACTGGATTCATTAGACAGGTGCAAAAGGCATGGTGGAAAGCAAATTGTCAGAACAAATCAGAGGTGTCAGGAAAACCGAGGAAGATCAAATGAAAGTAGGAGTGAAGCATATTGACGGTTTGCTGTGCTCAGTGCATTCTCAGCCACTGCATTACTTGATAGTATATTTCATTCATTCAGCCATTCTCTCAACAACCATTGTGTGCCTAATGTGTGCAGGGCCATTTTGTACAGCATTGAGGGACATGCAAAATTTCAGTGACATGTTCCCATGACCACAGGAAACTTCTGATCTCATAAGCTAAGGTACTAATCCAGATAACCATGGCATACACATTTTTGTTAGTTTAAGTATATTGGTATAAGGGCAGCTAGGTGGTACGGTGGATAGAGTTCAGGGCTTTGGGTTAGGAAGATTGGAGTTCAAATCCAGACTTATTAGCTTTGTGATCCTGGACAAGTCATTTAACTCTATTTGCCTCAGTTTCACATTTATAAAATGAGCTGGAGAAGAAAAGGACAAATGACTCCTATATCCTTGCCAAGAAAATACCCAGAGGGGTCGTGAAATACTTAATATACAAGCATTATCTATACTAATTTGTTGGTTAGTCATTTTCAGCCACTTCTTTCTTTTTGTAACCCCTTTTGAACAATAAGTATTAAGGACTTTAAACATGTCTCATTTGAGCCTCACAACAACTCTGGAATGTAGGTAGTATCATCGTTGATCATTTTACAGTTGAGGAAATGGAGATAAACCAAGGTTAAGTGACTTGCCTAGAGTTACAAGGTAGTAAATAAATGTCTTAGGTAAGATTTAAACTCAGATGTTCCTGACTCCAGGCCCAGTGCTCTGTACACTAGAGTACCTTCTAGCTGCCACCTTTTGTATGATGTACCTCTCTAGGCACTTAGCTAGGATGCTCCTCAAATGATTCACATACTACCCATCACTAGATGGATTCTCAAAGCCATTTTGGTAGAGTCTGCCATAATTTATTTCAGTCATTTCTGACTCTTTGTGACTCTATTTGGGGTTTTCTTGACAAAGAGACTAGAATGATTTGCCACTTCTTTCTCTAGCTCATTTTACAGATGAATAAATGGAGTCAGACAGGGATAAGTGACTAAGGATGTAGTTGGCCCTTAAAAAATGCTTATTTTCTTCCTTTCTACCAGGTGATGAGGGCCATAGCAATTCATGGTCTCACCTACTAAGGAGTGGAGAGGCTGTTATTTATGTTAGTAAAAGTGGTGGCCACAATAATAAAATAATGGTTCTTTTGAAAAAGGTTTAAATATCTACAAGATTACATTTGTTCCAGGTCTAACAGGGTGCCAGGTGATATAATACATTGCATTCAACATTTTCTACTGGATTAAAGACCAACTAACTTGAAATATCTAACTAAATGCTTGCATTCCCTTCCCAATCAATTGGCAAATTTATTTACTTAAAACATTTTCCACAAATATTATTTATAACAAAATATTTATTAAGCTGCTACTATGTGTCATTTTGGAAATCAGGAAATTCTGCAAGTATTATGGTATACTGGAAAGAGTATTGGTTCTAGAGTCAGAAGACCTGAGTTCAAATCCATGTTCTTCTGCTTACTACCTTTGTGACCTTTGCCAAGTCAATGCCCTTCTTAGTCTTGGTAAAACGAGAGGGTTGGATTAGCCAATCGCTGAGGTCTTTTCTATCTAGTATTAAGTCCTATGTTTTCATACATGTTGTTGGGTCTCTGCTGATGATTTTGAGAAGTGCTATTCTCGCTGGGTATGGTCTCCCCTTCTTGTGGGATATAAGGGGTTGATGACTGATAGTTGTGTCCAGGGGAAGTTGTCCAATAGAATAACTGGATTGTAGGCTCCGGGAAGGCTGGGACTGTCCCAGCATACAGCATAGTTTCTGGCACATATGAGGTGCCTATTAAATGCTTGTTGACTGATTTACTAGAAGGAAATTATTCTAGCTGTCTCAGATTGATCTAGTTGTGGTGACAGAGTTGAGAGTCACCAAAGCTGTAATAAAGGGTTAGAGCAGTAAGCAGACCTCAAGCCAAGTCAAAGAGGGATGAAACATCAGAAGACAAATTGACAAAACTAACTGGAAGGGGCAGCTAGACAGTACAGTGAATAGAGTGCCAGGTCTGGGGTCCGGAGGGCCTGGGATCCAATATAGCCTCAGACACTTTTTAACTATGTGACCCTGGGCAAATCACTTAACCCTGAAAGCCTAGCCCTTTTTACTCTTCTGTATTACGATTGATACTAAGACGGAAGATAATGATAAAAAAAAACTGAATAGAACAAGGGATGGAAGAAACAGGGTAGAGAACTTAGAACCTGGTCATCAGAGAGCCGTTAGAAATATCCAAAGCTCTTATGGCCAGTCGTTACAAAGATAGGCTCTTGGATGACATGGAGTCCCTATCCATAGTTTCTATTTGGTTGAGACTTGGGCATGAAGCCTATCTCTACATCTTCAAGGAGATGCCCTGGTGGGATGTGGAAATTGGCCAAGACTTTCTGTCTGGGGTTAAGTGGCATGACTTCCTTGCCTGATCAAGTTTCAGCAAGTCAATAAGTATTCGGCAGCTGCTATGTGCCCAGCCTTCCACTAAATCTTCTGTTGCCTTATTATGGTGTGGAGGTGACCCTGGGTTCTTGAATGGTATGCCAGCAGAATACAAGCTCTGGCAGGTCCTAATCAAGCTAAAGGGCTTTGGGTTCAGCCCAGGACAGTCTGTGTGTCTATCATCTGAGGACCAGCCTAGTTAAGATCAGAAAGGATCATGGTTATGAGACTTAGCCTCCAGGTCACGATTTTTTTTGGGACCAGGATAACTCATCAAATGTTCTATTAAGGAATGGAGGGGCTTCAGTTTACATTGGTAGAGAGTCTGCCTACACAGATGAAATCATAGATTTCTTTTTTAGTTGCCATTTAAAAAATATAACATAATAAAATAACACATATGATTTATTACAAATATGCAATAAATTATAATAAATGTTTATCCAAGAGAAGCAAATTCTCACATTAGCTATGTCCAAAAATTTATATCTCATTTTTTCCCTTCCCTCCCATCCTTTCCCCCTCCCTGAGAAGTCAGGTGATGTGATATAGGTTGTACGTATATTATCATATGATACATATTTCCCTGTTTGTCATGTTGTGAAACAAGACACATATTGCTTACACTAGAGAAAAATTCCCCGAGAAAATAAGGTAAAGAATGGTATGTTTCAGTCTATATTCAAACTCTGTTTGTCCCTTTCATGTCAGTGGATATCCTTTTTCTTTTCTTTTTTTTTTTTGTTATGAATCCCTTAGAGTTGTTCTGGATCCTTGCCTTGTTGAGAATAGTTAAGTCATTCACAGTTGATCATTATCCATTATTGCTGTTACTGTGTACAATGGTCTCCCAATTCTACCCATTTCACTTTGTACCATTTGACATAACCAGCTTTTTTTGAAGAATTGATTGAAGTTTCTGCAGGGCTCTGGGGGAGGGGAGAACCAAAAGTAGCTGAAAACACAGTTCTTGACTTAAGGGAGTTTAAAATGCTATTGAGGGAGGTAAGCCATACACAATATGACTAAGAAATAAATGTTAAACTTTGTGCTTATAGGTGTTAAAAACTATGTGTCATTAGTGTTAAGAGAGAGAGAGAGAGAGAGAGAGAGAGAGAGAGAGAGAGAGAGAGAGAGAGAGAGAGAGAGAGAGAGAGAGAGAGAGGGAGATGTGACTATGTGTCTCAAGGAAGGTCTATAGAGGCGAAATGTATGGATAAGAAAGCATTTATTAAGTATTTACTATGTGCCAAATTTAAGTTCTGGAAATAAAATTTTAAAAAGCAAAGACATCAATAATAACTCCTGCCCTCAAGGAGCTTACATTCTTATTGGGGGGGGGGGGGGATAATGCAGAGGAGAATGGTAGCCAGGGACAGGTATTTAGGTTTGGAAAGTCACTAGGATGGTGAGTGGGTCATTGAGAAGATTGGCATACTATGTGAAATGGCATTGGAATGCCAATAATTTGATTATGGTTCCAGAACAGAACAGAACAGAACAGAACAGGGAAGTGAGAATGACTAATGGTATTTATTAATCAAGGCAAAGCTGAGGAGTGGCCGAAGCCTGTCTAAATGTAATGGATCATGTAAGGAGTTCAGCAAAAAGGAGAAGGAGGCCTTAGAGTCTGAAAGAGGCAAGACCTCCAGAGCTTGATCTTTGGTACTATTGGCCAGGTAGACTTGAGTTAGCTCTTGAAAGATAAGTTGTATTTCGATAGATGGAGAAGAAGGTCATTGTATCCAGCCCGGACAAACCTGACTGGAGTGGAGAAGCAGAAACAGCTTAGGTCCTTCTCAGAATAGAATTCTTTGCCCCATTTTCCTAAATCTACTGAATCTTCCCTCATTCTTGCTTGTCATGTGTTTCTTCATTGGAATGGTCTTTCTATATCTAACCAGCAGCACCTTGTTGGAAAGAAGTCTTGGTCTGCCTTGAAATCTGTCCTGAAGGATGACTCTACCTTCCTGGGGCTGAGGCTACAATGACACTGTTAAAGCATTAATTTTGCTATGGAGAGAACCAAACTTAGAGTCAGAAAACTTAGTCTCTAGTCCTTACTGGACAGCTGTGTGACTTGGATGCAAGTCTCTTGATATAATTTTCTGGGTTTCAGTTTACTCATTTGTAGATCAGAGACATTGGTACTCTCTCAAGTCCAATAGTGCAGTGGATAGAGCACCGGTTTGGAATAGGGATCTTTATGAGTTCAAATAAGGCCTTAGAAACTTACTAGTTGTATGATCCTGGGCAAGTCTACTCAAAGCTATTTGCCTCAGTTTTCTCATCTGTAAAATGAGCTGGAGAAAGAAATGGCAAACCCCATATTTTTGCTAAGAAAAACCCAAAATGAGGTCACAAAAGTCAGACAGGACTGAAATGACAACAACAAATGTCTGAACCACCTATTTGACATTTATCATTTTCTGTCTTTAGTTTGAGTATGTCTTGTCTTCCCAGTTAGATAGTAGGTTCCTCTGGTCCTTTGTCACCCTCATAGTGCTTTGCTCATGGTAGGTGCTCAATAAGCATTGCCAATGGTCTGATCCAAGAGCTGTAGCAAAAGAGTCTGGGAATTTTCAAGGGATTGAACATAATTTATTCAGCACTTGTTTGAAACATTGGAAGTAATATGACATAGTCAGAAGATTATTAGGTTTGAATACTGAACACCTAGATGAGAGGTCCATTTTATTCCTCTACCTTTCTGTGTGACTTTGGGAAAGTCACTTGGAGACAGGAAATACCTCAGTTTAGACCTTACTTCAGACATTTCCTAGTTGTATGTATCTAGGAAAATCATTTAACTTCCGCATACCTCAGTTTCCTCAAATGTAAAATAGTGATAATAATAGTACCTATATTAGAGAATTATGTGAGAATCAAATGAGAGAACAGATATAAAATGCTTTGTAAATCTTAAAGTATTATATAATTGCTGGTTATTGCTCATATTATTATGGGGGTCCCCAAACTATGGTCTGTGGGCCACATGCGGCCCCCTGAGGCCATTTATCTGGCCCCCACTGCACTTCCGGAAGGGGCCCCTCTTTCAATGGTGGTCAGTGAGAGGAGCACTGTATGTGGTAACACTGCAAAGCATAGTGTCGATCACGTACAGTACTACTTCTGGTGACATAATCCTTTGCGTGTAGCATTGTTCTGAGAGTAACTGAATGAGAACGAGGCGCCACACAAAGGATTATGTGGCTGCACAATGAAAGGCATTAGCATGGTGAGCAGCAATCTGGGGGAGGGAATTCCACACTGTGTATATTGCTGCCCGGTATATTGGTGGCAGGGATGGGCCTGTGCAAGGTGTGACAGGCCCATCACACCCAGTGCTGCAGCCTCCGCTATCCCAGATAGCGGAATACAGATTTGTTCATAGTTTTTTTTAGTCTGGTCCTCCAACAGTTTGAGGGACAGTGAACTGGCCCCCTGTGTAAAAAGTTTGGGGACCCTTGTATTATTACTTAGGCCACATTTTACCCACTTGTAAAATAAGACCTCTGAAATTATATAGCTGTGTGATCCTGAGTGAGTCAATTCATTATCCTACCCTCAGTTTCCTCATCTGGAAAAGGAGATTATACTTACACTCTCTCCCTTATAGGATTGTTGTGAAGTGAATCCTTTGTGAACAATAAAGCAGGCTATATTAGCATGAGCTCTTATCCCGTTGGATGTTAAAAGGGTTGGCAATGACCTGGAGAAGACCCACAACCACAGCCTCACCCATCACCTGACTGAAGAATGAGGAAAGACTTTTTAAAAATCTTCTTTTGTGGCTATGATCTTTGTCTCATAGCTTAATAAACCAGCCTATGGCTGCCCTGAAGGGGAAATTAATTCCTTTTGAGGTGGGAAGACTTTGGCTGGAAGCAGGGTATAGGTAAATGACTCATTTGCAGAATTACTGGAAGCTTATTCTTGAAGTCTTCCAATTCCCAAGAGCTAGAAAGGTAGTAAGAGTGTTTCTTCAAGACCTTTGCCAGCTCCTCAGGAATGCCTCAGCCATATGATCTTATCCCCTGTGATTTCATTCCATAGGATAAACAGTTTTCATTGGGTAATTTCCTCATTGATTCAGAGGACTCCATTTAGCTGGTGTCAGAGTGAATCTTAGACAACTCTGCCCTCTTGGGTATGACTTTCTCCAGGTGCCAGGTAACCAGCTCTTAGGCAGAGTGAAGAAAGTTTAGAGGGACTGTGGATATTCAATTTGAAAGGCATTGGGGTTTAGTGAGAAGAACTCTGGATTCAGAGTCAAGAAACCTGGGTTCAAATCACTTGATCTCATGGAACCTTTCTTTCCTTATCTTTAAGATGGGCATAAGACTACCTATATAATCTATTTTACTAGGTTTGTGGAGAAAAGGAGAAAATGTTCATACTCTATAAATCTTTTCTTTTTCTTTCTCTGTCTTCATGGAGAAGATAGATTGGGTTGGTTGAGATACTGCTAAGTGACACCTACCTATAGCCTTGGGAATGGTCAGGACATGTGGGAAATTTGTATAAAAGATCATTCAGAAGGGGAAGCTAGGTAGTTCAGTAGTTTGAGAGCCAGGAATTCTGGCCTCAGATACTTCCTAGCTGTAACTCTGGGCAAGTCACTTAACACTCATGGCCTAAGCTATGGATGATTAAAAAAAAAATCCTTACCTCTATCTAGAACCATTTTTTTTTACAAAGGTAAAAGTTAGAAAATAAAAAGATCATTCAGAACATCAGAGAAGTTGCCAAGGAATTAATAAGCCATTCCTACTCCCTTGGCAGAATCTCTGAATAAGATTGGTGGCTCATTGGATAGAGAGCTGGGCCTTGAGTCAGGAAGACTCATCTTCCTGAGTTCAAATCTGACCTCAGATACTTACTAGCTGGGTGATCCTGGGCAAGTCTCTTTACCCTGATTGCCTCAGTTTCTTCATCAGTCAAATGAGCTGGAGAGGTAAATGGTGAATAAAGTATCTTTACCAAGAAAACCCCAAATGGAGTTTCAAAGAGTCAGATACAACTGAAATGACTCAACAACTAGTGTTTTATACCATTGTAGTGTTTTGCAAACCCGCACAAAAGGAAAATAAGAAGAAAAGTAATGCTTTTTTTTTTCTTTCCTCATGCCTAATATTTTAAAACGAATGAGAAGATGAAAGATGGGAAGACAAAGGGAAAAAGAGAAAGATAAAGGATGAGAGAGAAGAAGGGTGGAGGGGGAAAATGCCTTAAGAAATCCCTGTCTTGCCTTTGGGAATCAGATTATATCTGTGGGTAATTTATACCAGGATGGGCCATTTTGATCTGGAATGGAATCTTGGCCTCTCCGGAGGTTATATTTTGAGCTTCTCCAGACTGGGACTTTTGTTGGGGGAATGCCAGATGAATTTCTCTTCCTATGACTTTGGGTTTGCTTCTTATGTTAGAGCTCACTGCCCACGACTTCTGTCTTTTCTCTCTCTATTTTTGGAAGGGGCCTTGTCCTTCATCTCTTTCTCCCTTTCTTCCCTCCCTTACTCCATGGCAGCTGTAGTCACATTGATCCACCTGAAAAAGCTTAATGGGAAAATTCGAACAGGAAGTGAGTGATAGAAGGCTACAAAGGTGAGAAGCTCATTCAGAATCTAGGACTGTGCAGGGCTGACCCATGGAGGTGTTGAGTAGAAGCAAACCTGAGTTGGGAACCAGAGGCCTTGGCTTCTGTCTGAGCCCTGTCCCCAGTTCCTCTTTTACCCCATCCTCTCCTTTGTCCTTTCTCAAATCCATCCTCTACCCTCTGATCTCCAGATATCTGGTCATCCTACTATCTTAGCTCTTTGATGGTTCTTCAAGGACTCTTCAGTGCCTGCCTATTGCCTATCACATAAATTCCATACTCCTGGTGTTCAAGTTGTTACTGTAGTTGCTCAGTACAGTCTGATTCTTTGTAACCCCATTGGGGGTTTTCTTGGCAACATTACTGGAGTGGTTTGCCATTTCCTACTTTAGCTCACTTTCAGATGAGGAAACTGAAGCAAACAGGGTTAAGTGACTTGCCCAGGATCACCCAGCTAGTATCTGAGGTTAGATTTGAATTCAGGAACATGTCTTCCTGACTCCAGGCTGGGCACTATCCATAGTGCCACCTTGTTGCCCTATGATGTTCTAGGGCCTCCATAATTTGGTGCCATCTTTCCTTTCCAGTCTTATCAAATATTATTCATTTTCTTGGACTCTTTACTTAAGCAAATTGGACTACTTGCTGCCTCTTGAATGTGTCTTGTGCTCTCTGCCTTCTTTCCCTTTGCTCTTGTTGCTCCCTGAGGCTAGAATGCCCTTCTCCACCCACTGTCTGTTGCAATGCTTTCCATCCTTTAAACTTGAGCTCAGATGCCAACACCTCCTGGAAGCCGTTCTTGACCCTACCCTGAACTGCTGACAGCTAGATGACATAGTGGATAGATTGCTAGTCTTGTAGTCAGGAAGACCTTGGTTTTCATCCTGCCTTGGATAGTTGTTAGCTGTGTGTGTCCCTGAACAAATCCCTTGACATCTTTTGATCTCATCTGTAAAATGGAGATAATAGTGCCTCCCTCATAGGGTTGTTATGAGGATTAGATAAGCTAATAATACATGCAAAAAAACCCCACTTTGCTAACTTTGAAGTGCTACATAAATGAATATTGCTATTATTATAATCTCCTTCATCCCCTTCACCTTCACTCTTCATAGAGCCCTTTTTGGGGCACCTCTCTTATTTATTTATTGTCTACTGCAATTATTTCTATATGTGCCCTATCTTTATGATAGACCATAAGTTCTATGGGGTCAGGAATTGCTAGTTTAATTTTGTTTTTTTTGCACTAATCACAATGCTTTACACAAAATAGAATTTAATCCATTTTTATTATTTTTAATTAAATAATAAAACCTTGCCTAGACCTTATCATTGGGGAGTGGTTGGTTTATGAAGTTAGTTGTTAAATTAGAGGTGAGCTCTTAGAAAACAAATCACAGTAGGAGGGAAGGAAGCAAACATTTAGAATTTACAAATATTACTTCATTTGATTCTCACAACAACTCTGGGAAATAGGTGTTATTATCATCTCTATTTTATAGTTGAGGAAACTCAGGCTGACCAAGGTGAAGTGACTTACTTACATAAGTATATGAGACAGGATGCAAACTGGCTAAAAATTCAAGCATTATAAGCAATCTAAAATTTTGTCATTATGTCTATGTTTTTTTTTTGCTGCCTCTCCAGTATTAGGAATAAAAATATGGCTGAAAATCAATCATATTTGTATAGGGCTTTGAAATACATTTTTACAAGCTAGCATTTATAAAAAGGTGTTAAAATTTGCAAAGTGCTTTACAAATAGTATCTCATTTGATCCTTACAATGACTTTGAAAAGAAGGGGCAATATATTTTGAAAACCATTTTACAGATGAGGAAACTGAGGCTGAGAGGTTCCCCTCCCCCCCATAACAATCCTGAGGTAGCAAATACAAATATTATTTTCCACATTTTACAAATGGGGAAACTGAGGCTTAGGGTGACATGAATAGCAAATAAAATAAGTAGCAGAACAAGGATTCCAAATCAGTTTCTTTGACCAAGTCTAATGTTTTTTGCATTATACCACAATACTTTTCTTGTATCTGGAGTGTTCCACACAGATAGGTACCTTCTTCCTGAATCTGTCTGACTTGTTTTCAGTGGTCTCAGTGGGTAAATTTGACTCGGAAGGAGGTCTGACTCACCTAGTGATGACTTTCAGCCCACAGAGTCCACCCTTTCTCCAGTGGGGAAATATCTAGAGAGGAAGGCCCACATCTGGACAGCAGTTGTTTTTCTCTGCAAATGATGATCCATCTGTTGAACTCCTGGGGTAAGCCAACCCCAATCCCTCCCTTGACATAGCCTGAAGCCTACTTTAAGAGAAGGGGGAAGGGAAAGGGAAGAGGAAGAGAAAAACCAGGCTCAAGGACTTTGCTTGACAGAACCTCTGCAGGATACAAGTTGGTCTTGTGGACCAGGTGGTCAGTTCCTTTTTTTCATACAGAGGATGGTTGGGTTATCCCTGGGCATAGAATGTGGGGCTCTGGTCTCTCGGGTTCTTGTGTCAGAAATTCCCATGACAAGAAATGCCTGAGAACCCTCTGAGTGCTTTTCCCACTCGTAATGGTTCATCTGTCATGCTTTGAAGTATAGTTATTTTATCCGTGAAGATTGTCAGGCAGGGGAGTAAAGTCCCAGCCAAATCTGAGATCCTGAGAGTCTTTGATTCTGTGGATTTCATCCTTGAGCAAGAGATTAGAAGAGGTCAAGAATTTCCATCTCTAGTTGGGCCTCCCTCTCTTTCCTTTGCTATTAAAGTTATAGATCAGTATGTGTATTTGAAATCATTATTATGTATTACATATTTATGTTTATATATTCTACATATATACATAAATATTTTCAATTCAAGAAGTATTTATAAATCACCTTCTATGTGTGAGGCACTGGGGACACAAAGGCAAAAATGAAAATGTCCTTGTCCTCTATCAACTAACATAATACTGAGGGGATATAACCTGTACATGCATTTATACAAATACTAAATACATACAGAGTAAGTAGGATATGATTTGGAGAAGAGGAGAATATTTACAACTAGAAGAGAATCAGTAAAAGACTCACATAGTCTACTTACGCAGAGTATTCCAAGAAGTAGAGGAACCTTTGTGTCCATCCTCAGCACGTTACACAATTCTGGCAATTAGTAGGTCCTTAATAAAAGCCTATGAAATGAATGAAAGTTGAGGAAGTAGAACATTCTAAGCATAGGAACTCAGCCTTGTATGTCAGATTGGATGGAAAGTGGAGGGCTTAAAGGGAAGCACTATGAAGTTAGTTGAAAGATAAGTTGGAATCAAATTATGAAGGGTTTGAATTTTTAAACATGGGAGCTTGCATTTTATTCTTTGAGCAGGAGAGACATAGGATCAAGCCTCTATTTAAGGAATATCAATTTGGCATCTGTGTCAGGGAAAAGTTGAAGAAGAGAGATACTGGAAATGGGGAGACTAACAAGTTCATCTAGGTGAAAGATGATGATGGACAAAACTAGGATGGTGACTACGTGAGCGGATAGAAGGAAAGAGATGTTTTAGAAATAAAGGATATAAATAGGAAGTATAATTAATAGGACTGGGTGGCTGATTGGAAAGAAGAGGTGAGGAAGACTGAAAAATCAATGACTTCCTAGATCTTGAACCAGAGTGGCTGGCAGGATGTTGGCGATTGATAGAAATAGGAAAGTTAGGAAGAAGGGGTAAGGAGGACAAAGACATCAGAATATGATCATCTGTTAATTTAAGCTTTATACTTTGAATATGGGTGTTAATTCAGGAAGAGAGACATAGGTCTTAGCAGTGACTTTTTTTTTTTTACTTTGATGGACCCTTAGGGTCCTTATTCTTTTCTCCAGTGCAAATTGCAGAATACATGATTTCTCATCCTGGCTGAATCTTGTCCATACATAAAGAGATCCACAATTTCTTTAGAGTGACTCTTCTCTCTATGGAAGGAGAGTGTTATCTCTGCACATAGACAAAATAGTTGATCCTGTGCTGACTAATCTAGGCAGGCCCTCTGATCCTAGAACCACAGGCAAAATCTATGTAGATGCAAAGCTTTTCCAGGTGGGTAGTAACTGTCAATTACTGGCATAACCCTTGAGGATATAGCATCAACAGCAAGAATTTATTAAACCCCTACTGTGTGCCAGTCTCCGTGCTAAGCACTGGGGATACAAAGAAAGAGGAAAAATGGCCCATACTATCAAGGAGCTCTTGGTCTATTGGAGGAGACAATGTTTAGATAATGAGATATATACAAATATATATCCTGCATAAATTAGATGTAATTTGAGGGTTCAGAAGTGGCTCAGATTAAGAATTATGAAAGTTGCTCCCATAACTTTAGGTGAGACTTGAAGGAACCCAGGGAAGCCAAGAAGTAGAGAGGAGGATGGAGCACATTCCAGGCATGGAGGACAGCTAGTGAAAATGCTCAAAGTTTGGAAGTCAAACATCTTATTTGAGGAATGGGAAGAAGGCAAAGACTATGGGGGTTCTTTGGCAGAGGATAAGGCATACTAACACTGGAAAGGTAGGAAGGGGATAGGTTATAAAGTCTTTGAATATTAGAAGATTTTATATTTCATTCTTGAGGTAAAGAGAACTATTGAAGTTTATTGGATGGGGGTGGTGGAGAGGGTGACATGATTAGATCTGGACTTTAGGAAGGTCAATTTGACAGCTTCATGGATAATGACTGAAGGGGGGAGAGACTTGAGATGGGGGGGACAACTAACATGTTATTGCAATAGCATAGTTGGGATCTGCACAAGGCTGGTAGTAGTGTCAGAGGAAATGGGTGGGGTATGAGAGGTGTGCAAAATTCAAATCAATACATCCATACCACAAAAAGACACTCGCAGAGGACTTCAGCTGCAGATTCTTATTTTATATTTTCTCACAAATCTTCCATAAAGCACTAACCCAATTCACTGTAAGTCTTCCTCTAGTTTTTTTTTTTTTGTTGTTGTTGAAACATAGGGAGGAAACATCAGGGATATCTGGGGAATGTTTAGATGGAGAGTTCAGACTGTTTTATGTTTTGCATTCTTACTACATGACTGGATCACTTCTTCTCCCCATATATGATTTCATTCATTCATTCACTCATTTACCACTGATACAACTTCTATCATAAGGAGAAGAGACAATATGTCCTTGAGGGCAAGGACTGTTTCACTTGTATTCCTAGTGCCCAACATAAGGCATGGCACTTAGTATGCATTTAATAAAAGGTTTTAAAAAATAATTCTTATTTTTTGTAGAAATTGATACTAAGTATTGGTTCCAAGGCAGAAGAAAGGTAAGAGCTAGGTAACTGGGGTTAAGTGACTTGCCCAGAGTCACACGACTGGGAAGTAACTGAGATCAGATTTGAGCCAAAGATCTCCTTTTTTCTGGACCTGACTTTCTATTCAGTGGGCTATCTAGTTGCCTAATATGTGCTTGTTGATTGACCGATTCCTTTCTTGATGCCGATTGTTTACCATTTTCTTCTTGTAACTTCTTCTAACCACTTTCCTCTCAGTTTTTCCTTTGCTAAAATCTCTTTCTTCATCCTTTGCCATTCCTTTTGACCTACTGAGTGACAATGATTGTCTTCTTATGTTGCCTAAGGAGACATTGTGTTTTAGTGGAAAAAACCAATTTGTACTGGAGACAGAATATGGTAGTCCTAGTTTTGACTGTCAGTAGCTAGCTTTGTGATTTATGGGCAAAAGTCACTTTTTAAATCTACAACCAACTCCTTGTGTGCTTTTGAGCAATCATTTAGCCTCACTGAACATCAATTTCTTCATTTGTAAAATGGGGATAATAATATGTATTCTACCAATGTTAAAAGCTCATACTATTGCCACAATCAAGAAGGTACGATTGCAGCTATTCTAAGTATCTGTACCAAAGACATCAGTCTTTATTTCACGGTGGTAATGTTTGTTACAAAAGTAGGGAGAACCTGACCTTCAGGGCTGCTAGTTGGCTGGTTCATTTTACTATCATAGTTGCAGTGCATGTTTTAGAAGGAGGGAGAGCAAGAATCAGGTGAGATCTTTTTGTGTCAGAACAGTGAAGTTCTGGGGATTCTGGCTACCTGAATGCCTTATTCTGTGCATTACAGAATATTTCAATAAAGTTTTAGAGTTTAAAAAGCACTTTCCTCACTTTAAACATGTGAGTTAAGTAGTACAAGTAGCCTTATCTCCATTTGGCAGATGAGAAAACTGAGAATCATCAAAGTTAAGTGATTTGTCCAAGCTCACAGGGTTGGTGGCTGACTCCAGTCAGGGGACAGGTGTATGCACCTGAGACAATTCTTGTGCATTTGTCAAGCTCTTTTGGGGCATACAATGTAGCAAATGTCTCAATGTTGTTAACTCAAAAAACATTTATTAGGCACTAATTATGCACCAGGCATTATGCTAAGTGCTAGGGACAAAGAAAGAAAAGAACTCCTCTACTTTCAAGGAGTTTAAGCTGGAATGGGGGATATAACATGTAAACAATTATCTACAAACAAGATTCTGTCTGTCTGTGTGTTTTTGTCTCATTTTCCCTAGAGGTGGCAGGAGAATAAAGGTAGAGCAGTGCTTTGGAAGCCAAGATATAGATTTATATATGTAATATTAAATTATGTAAATTATGTATATAATATAGATGCTTTATAATAAACATGTGTAAATTATATATAATAAATATATATGTAAATGATATGTATAATAAATTAGAGCTAAAGGGAACCAGGAAAGACTTCTTGTAGAAGGTGATACTTTAGTTGGGATTCAAAGTAAGCCTGGGAATATAGGAGGTAGATCTTTTGGCAGAGAGATCAATTTGCAGGCCATTGAAATAGTCAAAGTCCAAGAAGTCCAAGGTATGAAGGCATGTACCAAGATGATGGCATAGGATACAAGGGATCATATTCAAGAGATGTTGCAAGGTAGAATTGATGGGATTGGATATAGGGAGGGAGGATACAGATCATAATCCCTCGGTGACTAGAAGGATGATGATCCTTTACAAAGCAATAAGGGATGAATTTTTTTTCTTTGGGAGGGGGAAGAGAATGAGTTTAATTTTTGACATGTTGATTTCAAAATGTCTGCCATCCAGTTCAGGATGTCCAATAGACCATTGGTAATGTGAGTCTGGAGGTTAGGAGAAGGGTTAGAGCTGGATTGGTAAATCTGAGAATCATCAGCAGAGAGACCATAAGTGAATCCAGGAGAACTGATGAGAACACCAAATGAATAGTTTAAAGAGAGGAGAAGAGGGCCCAAAACAATATCTTGGGGGATGCTCATGGTTAATGGGAATGATATGAATGAAGATTGTAAAAATTAAGATTTAATCTCAAATATTAAAATGTTATATTTTAAGGGATTTATTAATGATCATTTCACATCAAGGAATAAAGAGGCTACAAAATAAAGACCACGTACCCATAGCTGATCAGCCAGTTCAAATGCCTGCCTTACCACCAACAAGCTTGGGACAGGAAGTAAAGAGGCGGGATCCTCCATGTCCCTGTCTAATATCCCCTGTCTACAGGAAGTATGTAATGATAGGAAGTCAGTGGGCTCCAGGGAAATGTAGTTCTTTTTAGGGTAACAGATTTTCAATTATACAAGATACAGCAAAGGAAATCGAAAAAGAGTGAACTGTATTGTGTTATGCAAACCAGGAGAGAAGAGAGTATCAAGAAGAAAAGGGTGATCGATAATGTCAAAAGCTGTAGAAAGGTCAAGAAGGATGTGGATAGAGAAAAGGCCATTAGATTCAACAGTTTAGATAACTGGAGAGAGAAATTTTGGTTGAATGATGAAGTCAAACTACAAAGAATTAGAGAGGAGAGGGAGGGGAGGCTTTCACTGTAGACAGTTTTCTGAAGTAGGTGAACCACGAAAGGGAGGAAAGATATGGGACAGATGGGGATGGATGGATGGATCAAGTGAGAAATTTCTGAGACTGCATGTGTTTACAGGGTAGCAGTCAGGAAACGGGGAACATTTGAAAGTAAGGGAAGGGAGGCTAGTGAAGTGGCTCAGTGAATAGAGAGTTGGACTAGAGTCGGGAAGAGCAGTGTTCAAATTTAATTTCAGACACTAGCTGTGGGACCCTGGGCAAGTCACTTAACCCTGTTTACCTCACTTTCCTTATCTGTAAAATGATCTGGCAAGGGAAATGGCAAACAGCTCCAGTGTCTTTGTCAAGAAAACCCCCAAAGGGATTATGCAAAGTCAGACCTGACTGGAGATGACTAAACAACAACAACCAGTATGATAAAGAAAGTATTCCTTCTGCAGGAGAAGATAAGAAAGGGATGGGATCACTTTGATAGGTAGAGAACTTTGCCTTCCCAAAGAGAAGGGCTTACCTCTTCATGTAAGATTGAAGTGAAGGAGGACATTGACAGAAGGCATCAGAGTGATAAGAGATGAGGAGATAAGAGGCTGACACTGCATTGACTCTAAAAAGATGCAGACATTGCAGATTAGGACACAGGCCCCTAGACTTAGGCCCAATTGCCCTCTGGGGTCCTTCCTTCTGGAACCAATGCCATAAAGCCTTCAGGGATTGGCTGAATAGAAGGGATTTGAGTGCCCATCCTTTGGGCACTGGTGGTGGGTGATGGTGCTTGGCACCTGTTCTCCTTTTCACTCCCTGGGGCTTCAGGGCAGACTGCAGAACACCAGCCCTTGGGCTCTCCTTGGGCTGTGGGAATTGTTCTCATTTGAGTTGTGCTTGGGGTGTGTGACAGGTTCAGAAAACAGAGCTCCCAGAAAGCAGACGGCGGGGGTGGAAAAGGGGGGAGCCGGGAGGAGAGTTCTGTCTGGCGGCTGTGACAGCCTGCTACCTGCCTCGTTATTTACCGGAGCTGCCTCCTCTCCCCTCCCCTCTTCTTCCCTCCCTTTCCTTGTTATTTTCTCTTCCTCCTCCTTCTCCTCCTTTTCCTTCCTCCCTTCCCCCTTCTCCCCACGAGCACAGCTCTACAGCCTTCCTGACAGGCTGCCTGTTAATTGGGGAGGCTCAGAGCAGAATCACACAAGAGCTTTGCTCCCGATTTCCTTGCTAAGAAACTCCGGTCACCAAATGTGTGAGGCTGCTCACACCCTTAATAAGATGGGTTCTGCTGGAGAGCTGGGCCCTGTCATGGGCCTGGCTGGTTGTTTTTAGGAATCCACAAGGAGAGGTGGGGCCTGGAAATGGTTCTGCTGTTTGCATTTTTTAAAAATCCCTTTAAAAAAATTCATAAAAGGAAATGGAACTAGGAGTGGAAAGGAATGACAATTACATATTCCTATAAGGTTTTAGGGTTTCTATACACAATCCTCACTTGAAACATGTGATTCAGTAGTACAAGTAGTCTTATCCCCATTTGACAGATGAGAAAACTAAGAATCATCAACGTTAAGCGATTTGCCCATGCTCACACAGCTTACAGTAGGTGGCTGACCCTGGTCAGCCTGGAAAAGGCCATTACAATACAGGGAGAGGTTTGGAGACCACACTATAAAGGTATTCTTGGGACATGGGGATATTTAACCTGGCGAAGAGGAGATGCGAAGGTTAGGGGGAGATATAGGGCTGTAGATTTAGGAATTAGAAGGGATCTCAGAGACCACCTAATGCAATCCCTTCATTGACAGATGAGGAAACTGAAGCACATAACATATCAGGTGACTTGCCTATGGTCAGGCAGGATCTGAATTAGAGTCTTCCTGCCTCTAAGTCCAGCACTCTGTCAACATGCCATTTTGCCCTCTTACATGATCTTAGTCTTCAGGAATATGAAGTGTTATGCTATGCAAGGAGGAGTCCCCTTATTCTGTTTAGTCTCAGAAAGCAAAAGGAGGAACAAAGGGTGGATGTTGCAAAAAAGGGTACATTTTAGTTCCATATAAGTGGACAAAACTTCCTCCTTGTTGGTGTTGTCCAATAGTGGAATAGGCTACTTTTAGTAGGGATGAGTTTCCCATGCCTGGAAGGCTTCAAGGGGAGACTGGATGACTATTTCTTGCTAGGATTAAAGAGAAGATTCGTACTATATAGCCTCAGAAGTTTCTTCTAGCTCTGAGGTTCTGTGAAATAAGTAGAACCGAGTATAATTGAGCTTTTGAAGGTTAGCTGAGGTAGAAGGACAGGCTACCCAGGGAAGCATCCATTAAACTTTTTGTGTCTTCCATTGAGCCAGAAAAGAGTTTTTAGCCCTGCTGTTGAGTCCTTGTGGAGTTGATGAATGGTGGTGATAGGATGTGTGGGTCCCACAATGTGATTTTTACAGAAAAAAGGTTTCCTGCCTCTCAATTACATTTCTCCTACCTGCTAGCTACAGCCTGAAATTCCATAATTAGGGATTCATTCATTTGGATTAAGGCTTTGTCCTCAATTAGCATGCAAAATGCCCCTGAGAGAGCTAAGTTGAACATCATTGGTCACTTACCCTTGAGTGCAAATTACTTTATCAGATCCTTTAGCTTTTGGTAGAGAAAGAAAACTAGAGGACCCTGGGCTTCTGGGAATAATGTGGTGTTGTCATTGCATAATGACAATAACAGTTACAATAGTAATAGTTCATCTTTATACAGCTTTAAAATTTATGAAGTACTTTCTTCCTAACCACCATCCTGGGCCTGCCAGCATTATTATCCTCACTTTTGTGGAGGGAGAAACTGAGGTCCCCGGTGGTGATTATCCCAATGTCACAGAGCTATGAAATTTGGGAACCAAGACTCGAATCTAGGGTGTTTGAAACTGAGGAGGAAATATGAACAGGATCAGGAAGGCTGTGATCACTAAACTTTGCTAATTTACTTCCCTAATCCGAAATATGAAGGACTTAGACTAACTCATTTCAAAATCCTCTAATGGTTCCCAAATCTGGGGATGCTACATCATAAGACTCTGGCATTTTCTCTGGCTCTTTCTTGATGCCTGAAATCCTCTTCCTTCTCATCTCTGCTTCCTGGCTTCCCTGGCTTCCTTCAAGCCCCAATGAAAACCTCACCTTTTACGGGAAGCCTTTCCCATAACACTACGACCTTCTCTCTGTTGTTTATTCCGAATGTATCTTGCATATATCTTGTTTGCACATGGTTATTTACATGTTGTCTCCCCCTTTAGATATGCCTTATATCCCCTGTTTATCACAGTGCCTTACATATAGTTGGTGCTTAATAAGTGCTTATTGATTGACACCCTATATATGCCATTGCATGAGTATTGTGTGCCCCCCCACTGAGGTGCCTCTTTCTTGATGTGTGAGTGTGTGTGACAGAACAGGGATCTTCCAAGGAAGGCTTTTTCATCAGCACCCAGTCTCCTTTTTGCACTCGGGCAGCTAATTAAAGCATGGAAGTAATTTATTGCTGAGGGAGAAGGAGCAGGAGGTTTGGCTTAGCTGAAGTGGCCCCCAAAGAGTTATGGAAAGTTAAAATGGGTTTTCAGAAGCAAAAGTTAATAGCTCTTCACTTAGCATTTCAATGGTGCCCTGGTTGGGTGAGAATTGGGGTGGGGGAGTGGGAGATCAGACTTTTCTCAGGCAAAGGTACAGGCGATGTATTTTTGCCCCATTTCTGGGCCCATTGCTAACTAGAGCTTGGGGGTCACTTGGGTCATAAAAATTATAGTCAGAAGTGATTATAGTACTTTTTTCTGGATGGAAAAGATTCCTACATCCTTGGTGTTCATGAGACTTTCAACAATGGTAGGGACCATCTCTTTTCTATGTTCTTAGATGTTAAGACTTTGTGACTAGCTTTGTGACCTTGGACAAGTTATTTTCATTATGAAAATGAGATGAACCTAGGTGGTCTGTGAAGTCTTTTCTAGTTCTAACATTCTTGGGGTCTTATTCCCCCAGTGACCTTCTTGGATATTCCTTTAATTTTAGTTAAATTGAATTATTCTCCCCATGGGGTATGTGTGTGTGTGTGTGTGTGTGTGTGTGTGTGTGTGTGTGTGTGTGTGTGTTGGGGTGAGGGGGGAGGGAGGGAAGGAGGGAAGGAAGGGGGAAGAGAGACAGACAGACAGACAGACAGACAGACAGACAGAAGGCACATAGAGAAAGCATAGAGAAGGTAAGGCTTCACCATGGTGGCAATAGGCAGATGAGAGATCAGCTGCAAATGAGTTCATTGGCCTCCACTGTGCCATACTATCTTCCTTATGTGAAAAGCTGTCTAAGGGGAGGCTTAGAAAGGGATGATCAAGACCTGGTTTGCAGTGCTCAATGGTAGGGCTCTCTCTACCGTTCCAACTAGATGTACTTGTTTCAGTACTTAACACTTAAAGGATTAGATCTTAAAAAGTCTATAAAACCAGGTTTAACAAGAGTGCTTTGGTATTTAAATGTTATTTCAGTTTTTAGGGCCTCAGTTTCCTCATATGTAAGATTAGGGAGTTGGTCTCAGTGGTCTCTAAGGCCCCTTCTGGCTTTACGGTCCTACTATCTTATGAATTGCCTATATGTACCTCCATCTCTAGACATACTTGGCATCCCCAAGGCCTCATTTTTTCTTTTGCTCAAGTGACTTCTAAACCCAGAAGTATTGACTGGAATTGCTTCCTTGAGCTATCTTGGGAATTATACAGATAGCTCACAACAAGGTCTTAGTAGAAATTGAATTAATTGAACTCCACTAGTGATATTTTCATTAATTTGTTCTGGGTCCCACACCATAGGGAAGAGTTTGATAAACCAGAGCACATTTAAAGGAGGGCAACCTTAATGGTGAACAGATTGGAGGATATCATAGAAGGATCAGAACAGTGCACTGGAGATACTTATTTGAGAAAGGATATGATACTTATGTATGAGGATATGATAGTTATTTTCAGGAGTTTGAAACATTGGCTTGTGGAAGAGGTTAGGCTTATCCTAGAAGACAAAATGAGAAAAATTTCAGCTCAATATAATGAACACTTTCCTAAAATATTAAGCTGTCCCATAAAAGATTGGGCCACTTTGGAAAGTAGTGTGCATCCCTTCACTAGATATTTTCCAGGGAAACTAGCTGATCCCTTGCCAGAGATATTATAGGGAGAATTTCTGATTAAGTACAGGCAAGAACTGTAACCAGCCTAGAAATGATCAGCAAACAATTATTGAGCACTTATTTTCTTCTCCATGATAATGACAATGGAGAGGGGAGGTAAGTAATTATCATCCGTGAATCTTATAGGAAGTTCCTATGATAGTCCCATCAGCAGACAGGTGTATTGGAAGATTCTTTGCTCCATTAGCAACCCCCTCCTCTTTCTTCTACCTACTGTTTTTTCCCCTAGATGAAATAATTTCTAGTTATAGCTCTGGGTGTAGGTGGACAAAGTGACATCTGAGCTTTCTTCCAAACCTGGACTTGTACAATATCACACATTTTCTCTATATCCCTAATGGGATCTAGGGGGTTTTCAAGGAGGACTAGCACCTGTTGTGAGAACTTGTTGAGCCCTTTATAGGGCTGCTCATCCATCTCTGGTGTACACCTGGCACTCAATTCTCACCTGCAGCTCCAAGAAGCTGTAGCTTGCACAGCAACCACACCCTGGTAAAACTATCTTGGCAGATAGGGTAAGCCAGGTCAAGGGTAACTGCCAGTTCTCATCAATGACTTAGGAGGGTGTCTACCCTCTAAGCATGTGAAGACTTCCCCCAGGTGAATAGGTAGATGAGAACAATTTGTTCCAATGATCATGAAGGCAGCTGAAGCTCGCCCTGCTTAGAGTGCTTAGAACTTGGTCATATTTTGAAGACTTCAGGGTCATTCATTGAACTCCAGGTCATTCTCAGTCAACCCAACTTTTATCCTGGCACCAGACTTCAATGACTGTGAAAGACAGAGTGATACTGACAACTTTGTGTAACTCTGCCTTAATTAAATTCAATTCATCCACAAGTTAAGATATCACCCTGTGGCATAATTGGTCTTAAAAAAATAAAGGATGAACAGCTACAATGTCCCTACTAGGGACAAAGAAGTGATTTTAAGAGCCTCTGAATGAATCACTCTGCTGAGGAAAGTTTTAGTATAAGTTGATGAAGTCAACTTTGGTGATCTAAGTTAGACTAAGAGCACTTTGAAAATAACAAAAAAAGTCAATGTGGTATGGCATGGACAGTGAAATGAGCTTTCTGGAATGCTACTCCTCGCCTTGCCAGTTGTGTCATCTTGGGCAAAACCCCTTACTCTCTGTATTTCACTTTCTAACTCTTAAAAAAAATTTTTTTTTGAAAATTTTATTTAGTCAATTTAGAACATTATTCCTTGGTTACAAGAATTATATTCCTTCCCTCTCTCCTCTCCCCCCACCCCTTCCTTTAGCTGACACACAATTCCACTGGGTTTTACATGTGTCATTGATCAAAATCTATTTTCATGTTGTTGATGTTTGCACTGGGATGATCATACACTTTCTAACTCTTTAAATGATGGAGCTAGGCTAAATGATCTTACAGATCCCATCTAGTTCTAACATTCTGTGTTCTAAAAACCTTTTTAGAAAAATTCCAGGCGATGATTTTAAGAGTAAATTCATCACACAGAATGCAAAGATGGTAACCTATACAATCTCTACCCACAAATTTATAAGTTAGTAGGTAGCTATGACATATACACAGATAACACAGAAAGTAGGAGAAATTAGACTGTTGAAAAAGCCATCTGCACAGCACATGCCTAGATAACACTTAGTCCTCATGATTTTGAGCTAGTTGTGAGATTCCATCTTGCCCTGCAGAGTTTTGGTTCTAGATAATCCATGTGTTCCCTAGTCATTCTTTTTACAATAACTTATCATGTGGAGCTCTTCCAAGGGACCTGTAAATTCTGAAGACTCTAAGAGAATACAAAAGAAAGGGAAAGGGAAAGATTGCCTATCCAATCAATATAGATGTATAGAGAAATGATCAGCCCACTTTGATCTTTAAAAAAACACATTAAGAAGCAAGGGCAGGTAAAAAAAAGATGAATATAAAAATGTGGCAAATTATATTAAGAGTGTTCAAGCTGAGAATGACCTGGAGTTTGTGAGAATGCCAAGAACAACAAAAAGGTGTGGATTTTTAATTGTTATATAAAGAAAGAAGAGGCAAATCAGAGAAGAGATAGGACTGGTGGAGGGAATAGTAATTATGAATGCTAGATGGAAGACAGAGCTGCTCAATTCTTATCTGGTCTCTGTTTTTTCTTCCAAGGATGATGATCAATTGAATTGCTAAGGAGAGAATAGAGTTAATGAGGAGTTGATTTTTTTTTCATCCTTAGCTTTTTGAAGAGGACCAATGATATTATGGGGCAATGTCCTAATTTCCAAGTGAATTGGATTTAAATGAGTTAGAGTTTCACAAAGTTGTCAGCTTCTTTCTCTCTTCCTGAGTCATTGAAGTCCAGTGGCAAGACAAAAGTCAAGACAACTGGTGATGACACAGAATACAATGGATAATCTTGGGGCCTTCCATGTCTATCTAGTTCTGAGTTCTCCACAGGGCCTGCTACAGTTGCTTCATGACTATTGGGACAAATTGTTCTTATTCACCCATTCTGCTGGGGGAAGTCTTCATAGGGAGTTGACATTTAAGATAATTAAGGAGATAGAAACAGAATACTGATCTTCCCTTAATGTAGTCAAAGCACAAAGCCTAGATGAAATAAATCCTGGAGTATTGAAAGATATGGTAGATGAGATTTCTGAGTAACTTGGTGGTGTCAATGGGTCCCTGAAGAATGCAATAAATGCTGCAGGATGGTAGAAAAAAGGAAGCCATGATAACAAAAGGCATGACTCTGGGCAAATCCCTTCACTGTGTCTTATTTTTTTCATTTATAAAATGATTTCTCTAAAATCACCACCAATCTGTGTCCCAAATGATCCCTTGTTTCTAGCTAGAGAAGTGGAGCTGATGCTACTATCATCATCAAGAATAGGTCACACAAGACTAATTTCATCTTTTTTGACAGGGTTACTAGATCAGTAGATCCAAGGAAGATAATATATGGATATACAGTTCACCTAGATTTTTAGCAATTGATAGTTTTTCACGCTATTCTTTGTGGATAAGATGTAGTAATATAGGGCTAGATAATAGCTGGAAAGGCTTTGAGTACAGATATAACAGTAGACCTGTCATCAGCCAACCTTCCTAAATTCAGAGAGATTCATCTTTTGATTAGGCATGGGGTGATAAGTTTTTGTCTCATTCTGCATGGGTGAAAGGAATATCCTCACTGATTAGGAGGTTATGGGTCCTTGAATCATAGAATCATAGATTGAGAGTTAGAAGGGACTATTGTTGTTGAGTCTTTTGAATCATGTCCAACTCTTTGTGGTCCCATTTAGGATTTTCTTGTCCAAGATGGTTTGCTATTTCCTTTTTTTAGTATATTTCATAGCTGAAGAAATCTAGGCAAACAAAGTTAAATGAATTGTCCAGGGTCACACAGCTATTAAGTGCTTGACAGTAGATTTGAACTTAGGAAAATGAGTCTTGATGAAGTCAACTTTGCTGATCTAAGTTAGACTAAGAGCACTTTGAAAATCACAAAAGAGTCGTTGTGGTATTGTGGCATGAATAGTGGAATAAGCTTCCTAGAATGCTACTCCTGGCTTTGTTAGTTGTGTAACTTTGGGCAAAATCCCTTAGTCTCTGTGTATTTCACTTTCTATCTTTTTAAATGATGGAGCTAGATGAAATGATCTCTGAGATACTATCTAGTTCTAACATTTTGTGAGGTCACTTAATCCAATTCCTACATTTTGTAGATGAAACAGGAGCCCAGAATTCAATTGATTTAATCTAGGTCACACAGTATCAAAACCAGGTTTTGAATAACCAGGTTTCTTGACTATACATCTAGCACTATTTCTCTTATCCTATACATTTAGCATCTCATTTATTCTATCTCCTTTTTTAACCTCTTCCTTCCCCTTTCCTGCAAATTCACCAACTTCCCTCCCTCCTCTTCCCTTGCCTTCTTTTTAGAGTCACAGAATAGAATGTATGTTTCCATCTACTTTTTCTTCTCTCAGTATCACTTCCTACAATGGAAAGAATGATAGAAGGAGATGTGGTAAAGGTAAAAGGAAACATGAGGAAGTAGAGTTGGGAAAGCTTATAATGGAAGGTCTGGAAATGAAGATTAAGCCTCAGCTTGCTGTCATTTATAGAGGGGAGTGAAGCCTTCAATCAAGCATGGGGCATGAAGGGAGAGGGAGGCATAAGTGGGAGCAGGTGTTTAGGTAAGCAATTATAAGAACGCCAAGTTTGGGGAGTAACTATATCTATGAGAAAGGAGATTAGAATAGCCTAAGCTTGAAAAGGATCCATCCATCATCTATCTATCTATCTATCTATCTATCTATCTATCTATCTATCTATCTATCTATCTATCTATCTATCTATCTATCTATCTATCTATCTATCTATCTATCCCTCTGTCCCTCTGTCCCTCTGTCCCTCTGTCCCTCTGTCCCTCTGTCTATCTATATCATAGAGTGTAGAAAGCTATTTATGGTAGAAAGTGCTAAGGAATTAAAGGTCAGAAGTCCCAGGCCTGAATTCCATCTCTGCCTGTAGCTAATTGTGTAATTCAGGCCTCAGTTTCTTTATCTGTGAAATACTAATAATACTTGTTCTCTTGACTTCACATGGCTGTTGTGAGAATCAATGGAAATAATAAATGGAAAGCCCTTTGTAAATTGTAAATCACTATATAAATGTCAGCCATTATTATTGTGAGCTAACCCAATTTTTCCCAACTACTGGGCTATGAAGAGTGGAACAGTTGGTAGTACTGAACTCTGATATTTTTTTAGTGCACAGGATGATTTGGGTTGGGAAACTCTGGGGCCAGTCTGTTCCTCTGATTCCATTTGAATATTTATCTTTCTTGTTTTTAAAGGTGTCTTTGAAAAGAGTTATGAAATAGAATAGAAATAACATATTTAGAATAAGAGCTGGAAGGGACCTTAGAGAGTTCAAGTCCAGCTTTTTATGTCACTGATGAAGAAATAGTCTCAGCTTTTCTTTAGGCCATGCAACTAGTTGGTTGTCTGACAGAGCCAGGGCTAGAACCAAGGTCCCCACTTCCCAATGCTCTTTGCTTTGTAATATGTTGCCTCATTCTACAATGCATGAATAATCTGTACCCTGTGGTAAATTAATTTTCTTTACATCTTATATAAACTGCCCTTTTCAGTACTGGGATTTGATTAATGGTGAGATGGACCAGACCCCAGATGCTAGACAGACTTGCTTGGGAGGCACAGAAGATCTGGGAAGATGCCAGCAATGGGGGGTAGTAGAAGGATGTCTTTACAGCCAGGTGGAATAAGAGGGCCCTCTGTAGGTGGAGATCCATGCAGGAAGGCAATCTTCCTGCTCTAGATCCTAGATGCTTAGTTAGGCTCATGCTTGAACAAATTACTTATATGTCTGGATGTTCTTTGTCTCTTTTCAGTAATTAGATTTGAAGTGAACTGGTGTAGCATTTGAGAACCCAGGAATCCAAATATCCATTGACATCGGGGGAGGATTTTAGTGAATTTAACTTCCTTTCACCAAATGGAATGGGAATATAAGAAATAGCACAATACTTACTCTGAAGGAATTTATAATCTAGGAGGGAAGATTTGACATGTATACAAATAAGTATAATATGATGAAGATAGTGCTGGGAACAAAGGAGAATTCTAGGAGTAGTGAGCTAGAAATATTTGAAGAGGGAGAGTTCTTTTTAAGTTGGGAAGGAATCAGAGAAGATTTCATGGAAGAGATAGCATCTGATTTCAACCCTGAAAGAAGAGAAAAATTTCAACTAGTAGAGATATGGAGGTAATGCTTTTCAGTCATAGGTGCATGGAGGTAGTGGTGGAACCTGTCATGCATGAATGTATGTACTGAAGTGGGAAAAAGTAGGATTAGAGAAGAGAGCTAGAAGTTAAGTTTGGCTATAATATAAGGTGCTATGAAGAATCTGAAAGATTGGAGATAGATGATGAAGAGCCTTGTATAATGATAGGCTTCAACTGAATTGAATTAATCAATTAGAAGCATGGAGTGTGTTTGAGCAAGGCTTTGAGACTTCACTGTTGAATTGATCAAAGACATTCATTCTACGTGGGCTAAGAAATGTGTTTGGATTGGCTGAGAAGATTTAATCATGCTTTGTGGGCTTTTTTTTTTAATAAGATATCAGTCCAGTTCAGATTTTAGTATTCCAGGGATGAGCCCGAAGAGTAATCCAGCCAAACTGCTGGGAGAGAATCACTTGGGGAGGGGGTGAGGGAGAAGAAGAACCTGTTTCTCCTTTTTTCTATCTCCTTAGATCAGAGGAAGAACTTGCAAACTTCAAAATACCTAGAAGATTTAGATTTCTCATCCACATCTACAGTGAGTGACAGCAATGTGTACATGAAGTGCTGAGGACATACTAGATGCATTGAGAAAGGGTTGCTTTAGGATTCTATGAGCTCAGCCAGAAACTATCACTATTCCTCCTCAGGACCCTCTGAAGTGTAGCAAAAGACTTCCTGTAGTTGTGAATTATCCACATTATCACATCATATCTTCTAAAATGTAGCCCATTTCCCTCTGAATTTTGTATATACCGGTAGGAAAGTGTGTCATCAACTATAGGGCACATATATTATATACTATGTATACTTTGTATATACATTTTATACTATATATTTATACTATATATACATATATACTTTTCTTGATACATCTTAAATCAATTCTTGTTTTCAAAAAGCTAACGGATATTAACTGATAATTCAGTTAAATGGGGGATACATTCTGATGGGGGCTTATTAGCTATGGTGTTAGGGAACCAACCTCTTATCCATCCCACCCGCTAGCCCTTCAGGGTCCCTTAGAATCCTGACAGGATAAGTAACTAGCCAGGTTCTGGGGAAACGAGTCTGACAGCATGAATGGGAGCTGGAAGAGTGTGTCCAGAGCATAGACTATACTTGAATGACAGGTTAGGTATTTGTTTTCTCCCTAACAAGATGAAGGTTTTTAAGGCAGGATTAGAGAGATTATTCTAGAAGCTCTCTGCAGGATGGAGTAGAGAAGGATGAGACTGAAGACAGGAATGCTGTCTAAGAAGTTATTGCAATGGTCCATGTAAGAGGCAAAGAAGGACTGAGGCAGAGTTAACAGCACTGGAGTGAAAAGTAGGAAGATTTATGACACTAAACAAGGCAAGGACCTAGTTGCTAGAACTAGGGTTCTAGGGTCAGAATGCAGTCTGATATCAAGGTTCACTTGATACCAAGTGACCATATCATATGGGCCTTAGCCTTTTTTCTGCTGGAGTTGTGGAGTGATTCCAGAAATTAAAGAAAAACTAAGCTTGAGGGTAGATGTTAAGCAGAAAGTAGAGGAATCTAAGCAAATAGACATGTCAGTATACTACCTCCCTAAAGATTCCCCCCACCCCCACTGAAGGATATAAGAAAGTCACTGTTAAGAACCACTTTTTCCCTGACCAATATTTAGCAAATTTGGGAATTTTATTTTTCAGTCATTTTCAGTTGTGTCCGACTCTTTGTGAGCCCTTTTGGAGTTTTGTTGGCAAATGTATTGAAGTGGTTTTCCATTTTCTTTTTTACATTTTACAGATGAGGAAATTGAGGCAAACAGAATCAAATGACATAGCTAGTAAGTTAGGCCAGATTTGAACTTAGGTCTTTCCATGGTTACATGATTCTTGTTCCCTCCCCTCTTCCCTCATCTCTTCTGGAATTGATAAGCAATTCCACAGGATCCCAACAATTCTTAAGGAATGAGACTTAACCAAGTTTGAAGGTGTTACAGATGGTGACATCTTTCACTTTCACCAGAATAGCCTTGTTCTCCATGGCCATAGCCTTCAAGAATCAGGGTCACTTCCATCCTGGGATGTGGCATCAGAGGATGATCATGGAGGTCAAATTCCTTCCCCAAGCAGTTATTAATATCCCACTCAGGGCCAGAAGTCCTTTCATCTTTTTAGTTTAGAAATGATATTTTCTTAGGTATGTTTTCCTTCTTTCTGACTCATTGGTTGAAATAAACAGAAGGGAAATATTACTTAAAGAGGGAGGCACTCTGAAGAAGGGAAAGGGAATGGGCCTGGAGTTATGGAATCATGAACCCTCTTGATTAAGCTTTACTGTTAATCCAGGAGGTAGCCTTGGGCAAATCTCTCTTTACATGAAGATTCACTTTCCTCACTTGTAAAGTGAGAGAATTAGATGAAAGAGGGGTTTTTAATGATATTTTTTTGTCATGTTAGACTACCCCTTTGGGCATCCAGTCTGCTGAAGTCTAGGGACCCCTTCTCAGAATAATGTATTTAAATGCATAAAATAAAACACATAGGAATACAAAGGAAGCATGTTGAAATGCAGTTTTCAAAATATTAAAAGTTTCAAAATCCAAATTTAAAAGTTTCTTGAAAATCTCTCCATGGACCCAGCTCAAGAACATTTCAGTGAAATGAGATCTGAGCTTCCTTTCTATTCTTTCTAAGAAACTTTAGGAAGCAGGCCCAGAGACGGGAGGTCCTTGGTTCAAATTTGATCCCAGTCACTTCCAAGCTGTGTGATCTTGGGCCAGTCACTTAACCCCCATTGCCTAGCTCTTACCACTCTTCTGTCTTAGAACCAAAACACAGTATTGATTCTAAGATGGAAAGTATGGGTTTAAGGAAAAAAAAAAAGAAATCTTAGGAAGGATAAGTAAATGAATGATTAAATATATTCTGTGCACTAGGTTGGAGGTACAGATAGAAAAATCAAGATAGTCCCTGCCTTCAATGAGCTTATATCTAATTGTGTTGGGGAAAATAGCACATGGAGGGGAAATGGTAGCCATGAGAGAAGTGTTTTGTTTAAAAATGTCACAGAGATATTGAGTGAATGCATAAAGCAGTTGATTGAAAAAATTCTTCCCTGCATTGGTGGTATGCATTTGTTTATAGTTCCCTGAGTTAAAGGTGGAAAGCTAGGGAGAATGTAGATCCTCTCATTTTGCTATTTATATTCTTTTCCCACTTACCTCTCCTCTTCTTCCAAACACATTACATTGTCCCTTCATCCAGGAGTGTGATGATAAAATATTTAACAAGTGACTCTCTAAAAATAGGATATATTTTTAAGTTCAATCTGTATTATTAACATTTTACCCATCACTTTCTTTAAAAAATTTTATTTGAAAATGTTATTAAAAGAATCTGTTTCTAAGTATGTCCATCCTCCTTTTCTGTCCCGCATCACAGAAGGCAAACAGATATGTATGTATAGATTACATTTTTCATTTTTCCACTTTTCGGTTCATTCTGTGAAGTGACATTCACAAGTTATTCAAGTACTAAATTTGTAGGTGTGTATAATATTCTCTTGGTTCTACTCATTTTGCTGTTCATTATCTCATGTAGTTCTATGTTTTGTTTTTTTTTAAATAAGCCTGCTCATTGTTTCTTATGGCACAGTAGTATTCCATCACAATCATATACCACATTTATTTAGTTATTCCCCAGTTAGTGGACATCCTCTCAATTTCTAGTTCTTTGTCACCACAAAGAGAGATGCTATAAATATTTTGGAACATGAAGGTTCTTGTCCTTTTCCCCTGATCTCCTTGGGAAACAGACTACAGAGTTGGCTCCCTATCCACTGAGCCCCCTAGCTGCCCCAACAATGAAGATTTAACAACCCTCCTTGGGATTCTGTTTATGGAAATCAAGCTATTTTCCAGCTTTATTTCTAACATTTTTGGTCTCAGGTCTTAATCACTTTCCCTTGGGATGATTGGATCATGTGCATGGCTATCATAGGATCCACACTCTCTCCCATAGGAGCATTCTGAGACCTATCAAGATGAGGTTTCACTTTGGCCACATTTCTCTTTGGAATAACATCTTCCTTCTTCCTTGAGGAGATCCATACTCATTCCTTATTAGGATGGTATGATAGTCATAATAATGCACTTTTATATAGGGCTTTAAAAATTTTAAAACACTTTCCATACATTAACACATGTGATCCTCATTAAAAAAAAACAACAACCTTATGTGGTAGATGCCATGTCTATTATCATCCCCATTGTACAGATGAACAAACTGAGGCTCAGAGAGGTTAGAGGACTTGTCTGTGGATGGAGAACAAATCTCCTGGATTCCTAGTCTCTACTCTATCCACTATGCCATGCTCCCTTAGTTCCTAAGTTCCTAAGGGAACTTAAACGTCAAGACTAATTCTTCATCTTACAAGGAGAAAACTAAGATCTGGAGAAAGGAAGGGACTTTGCTCTTGTGAAACACTTTCATGAGAGGTGGAGCTGGGTTTTAATTCCGTGTCTTCTGACTCAAAATCCAGTGCTCTTGTCCCCATATCATGCACTGTTTGTCTCAATACTGATGGCACCTCAAGCCAGGAGCAATATTGACGATGTGGTGGTAGGAGAAGAGGGAAAAAGAAAATAAAAATTAAACCTCAGAGGATTGTTAGTGTCAGCTACTTATCAGTAAGTAGAGAGATCTAGGTTGAGGCCATAAACACAGGCTAGTTGACAGCCTCTAAATTCAGAGATTCAGCACATAGTGAGGTTGACTTCTTTTCTCTTTATTGAAAACTTGTTGAGCTGAGTGGTGAATAGCTCACAAATAATAGAGTCACACCTCAGAAATGTATATCTGCTGGGTCTCCTAATGGAAGAAATTCAGCTTTATTTCCCAAGAGTACCCATTCTGGTAACAGATGATTAGCAGCCTCCCTTCTAGTTAAACTTCTATGGATTGATTTTTGTGGCTGGTTCTCATTTTATATATTTCCTTATATTAAGAGATAGGGAATATGGTCCCCCTTGTTGCCACGATTATCATCTGCATCAGCAGCTCCATCATAATATTTATGTGGCACTCTGATAGCTCTTAGAACACTTTACCCATGTTATCTCATTTGTCTGTACATCACAGAGGAACAGGAGGGGCCACCCTTTAATAGAGGGACTAAAACTCAGGCTCATTCTATTCTCTAGGCACTCACACTAACATTACTCTTTGTCCCTCTGGGAAGAGGCTATGCCTCATTTCTGAATCACAGAACTTCAGAGTTGGTCAGGACTTTGAAGGCGGGCAGTCCAATCTGTGCCTAAAAACCAACCATTTCAGCAACATTCCCAAGAGACCATATGCCCTCTTATTGGACTCTTCCAGTATTGAGGAACTCACTAATTTTGGAGGGAGACTATTTCTTTTAAAATAGATCAAATTATTGATAACTGTTTTCTTATGTCCTGTTGAAATTTGTCTCCTATAAACTTAACTACAACTAGCCTAATTTTGCCTTATAAGTTTAGGATAATAAAGCTAATCCCTTTTCCCTTTGGTAGATTCCTATGTGGTAGAGCAGATGGAACATTGGTCATGGAGTCAGGAAGACCTGAGTTCAAATTTAGCCTCAGACATTTACTAGCCATGTGATTCTGGGCAAGTTACCCTCTTGCTTGGTTCTTCCTCATCTATAAAATGGGGTTATACATAGCACCTAACTCCCAGGGTTGTTTTGAGGATCAAATGAGATAATATATGCAAAGCACTTTGCAAACCTCAGAAGTAGTATAAAAATGTTAGCTGTTATGCTAATCCTTTGCATACTGAAAGATACTATCATGTAATCTTTCTCCCCCCTTTCTGCAAACTTTCCACCTTATCAATGCCCTTCCTAAATGTGGTCCTAGTATAGAAAATGTTGCTTTAAATGTGTTCAGATCAGAGCAAATTTCAGTGGGACTTTGGTGCCCCCCCAATTCTGCACATTATTAAAACATCTTGAGATCATATTAGCATTCAATATTGGCTGCCAAATCCCAGGGGTGATTCATGTATAGCTTAAAGTCCGCTAAAATCCCCTCCACAAGACCTAATTTCTGGTTCTTACTTCCTCCATCTTATACTTTGTTCCCTCTGTTGTAGCTAAATGGACACACTACCTTCCCAACTATCCAGTGGATGGAGCTTTGCAGTGTGTGTGTGTGTGTGTGTGTGTGTGTGTGTGTGTGTGTGTGTGTGTGTGTATGTATGAGTGTGTGTGATGGTATCTTGATATTTTAAAATGAGGAAGATTGTCACTGAGTCCCCATAGCAAATGGTCCTTTCCTTTACCCCAACCTGCTTTCCCTTGACCCTTATTTGGTCTATGGCATTCAGGTTCTAGTGGCCATAAGGAGAGTTGGGATGGGGGTTGGGGTAGAGAAACTGTGCCCCTGTGCATTGTAGGGAGTGTTTTTTATTCCTCTCAGAATATAGCTCTAGGCCAGCTGTCCTAGTGAGAATTTATGGTCTGCTTTCTCTCCTTGCTTTTGGGGAAAGGAGTCCAGAGTCTAGCACTTGGACAGATGAATCTGAAAAATAAATCTTGCTCTAAATTGTATTTTCCCTTAAACATATTAAGCAATATGTTAGACATTAGTGATTAATATTAGCTGACCTTTATACAGTATTTTAACATTTACAAAGTGCTTTATATACATTACCTCATTTGATTCTCACAACCCTAGGTAATATTATATAAAAACATTATTTATATATTTAGTTATTATTTAAATTTAACTTGGGTGGAGACTGAGACTGAAAGATTAAGTCACTGGTCTATGGTCAAACAACTAGGAACTATGAAAAGCAGAACGTGAACCTAGGTCTCTCCATGTCCCAATCCAGTAGGTTTTCCATTATCTCACATTGATAGGTTAATATTTATCTTTGTAGCAATCAGAACACCAGATCCAGGACTTGTAGATCTAGGTTCTAGTCCTAAGTCTGTCACTACCTATCTGACCTAATTCAAATAATTTTTTCTCTTTGGGTTTCTTCTCTTTTAGTTTCAGTAGAATAAAGGAAGGTTGGAACTTTTCCTCTCTGAACTTTAGTGTCCTCTTCTATAAAATGGAGTGGAGCTAGCTTTGGATCAGACGATCCCTAAGGTTCCTTTTGGCTATAATTCCCTATGATTCTTTACATTTGAGGAATTAGTACCAAGAGAGTGTTGATGATTTGGGAACCAGAAGTCCATGAAAAGGTGAAAAAGGAGCAACCAGGTCTCTGGTTGAGGCCAAGAATGCGTTGGAATCCAGGAAGAGTTACTGAGGAAGGTTAGAATGTACCCATGGACAGAACTATAGGAGTGCTCCAAATCCCAAGCATGAAGATGGTTTCATCTCCATTCTCAAAAAGTTCCTGATGAGTGCGGGTGGCCCAGAAGATGATTCTATACCCAAATGACCATGTCTTTGGTCAAATCATATTAACAAAGTCAAGATAAACCCTCTGGGTCTTAGTTTTCTTATCTATAAAATAAAGGGATTAAGCAAGATGCCCCTGCAGTTTCATCCCTACATAGAGGGCTCAGAGCTTTCCAAGTAACTCTCCATTTTCCATTAGTTACTCTGAAGGTCCCTAGGGCCTTAGTGGGCAATTCCCTTTTCTCCATAGAATTCTTTGTTAAACATTTATCCATTCATCCCTGTTTCCATTGTATCCCTTTCCATTTTCCCATTCCTTTCATTTCACAAAGGAGGAAATGGAGACCCAGAAAGGAAAGAAGCCTGTCTTGCTTCATAAAGCTAGTTACTAGAATGGTCAGGATTAGGACTTCTACTAAATGATTCGGTGTCCAGTTCTATCTTCACAGTATCTAGTATGAAGTAGGTCTGGGTAATAAATGTTTATTGAATTGAATTGAAGGAGTGGTGGAGTTGGTAGTTTAAATATACCAGGTACAGGAGCATCCTTTAGGAAATGGATTAAAATTGACAGGGCCTATCATAATGTTGGGTCTACCAATGAAGCTGAATCAGGAGTGCTCCCAGGATTCAGGGGACCAGTGAAGGATGTGTGGTAAGAGTGCAGTAATGGACACTTTCAACTTTTAAAAGAATAGACCCATTATCTATGTGGTTTATGCCTAATTTTGCCAGTTCACATGGACCTAGACCTAGTCCTCTGATGGTGGTTTCTCTAAAGATAGAGAAACAAACTATAGTTATTATTATTATTATTTTTAATAAACCCTTATCTTCCATCCTGGGAATCAATACTGTGTATTGGTTCCAAGGCAGAAGAGTGGTCAGGGCTAGGCAATGGGGGTTAAGTGGCTTGCCCAGCATCACACAACTGGGAAGTATCTAAGGCCAGATTTGAACCTAGGACCTCCCATCTCTAGGTCAGGCTCTCAATCTACTGAGCTACCCAGTTGTCCCCTCTATGGTTATGATTAATATTTAATTTGAACTTTGTCTCAAATAGGTGGCCATGATGAATAGAACTCTGGGTGTGGAGTCAGGAAGACCGAGTTCATGTCCTTGGATACTTACTATCGATGTGACCCTGGGCAAGTCATATTACCTCTGTTTACTTCTTATCTATAAAATGGGAATAATAATATTACCCTACTCTAATGGTAGTTGTATGTATCAAATGAGATAATAATTATAAAATAATGATCACAGTGCCCCACAAATGCTATTGAAGTATTATCAAAATCTTAGCTATCATCATCATTCACCAGGCAACCACAATTTATCAAAATTTCCACAAAAGTTTTCATGGACTTTTAAAGGCAATAATAGTTTTGTCCATATAGAATTATATGATGTTAGAACTGTGAGGAGGCATGAGAGGTCATTAAGTCTAACTCCCTTGTTTTACAGATGAAGATGCTGAATTTCAGAGAAGGGAAAGAACTTGACCAGACAGTTAATCAGTATTCTCCTAGCCCAGTGACCTTTCCATTCCATTCCATGTGTTGGAGCCAGTTCACATCATTTCAAAGGAGCTGGTTGTTAAATTTTCAGTGTTAACATTTACTGTCAGGAATCAGATGGTACAATCAGCTTGTTTACCATTATATCAAGATCACCATTTCCTCCCTCGTACAATGTACTGTTAAGCAAGAGATAAAATTTAAGTTTTTGTTCTGCATCCTTTCCATTTTTTCATTCCTTTCAGCTGACCTCAGAAGACTAAGGGTGAAGTGATCTCACATTGAAATGTTACAAATAAATAATACAGTTCAATATTAATTTTCCTCAACTGTGAGTCCTTTTTGCCACATGTATAATCTATATTCCTAGGATTCAGAGGCCCTGCTGTCAATTCTTTGTGCCTCACTTCCATTTTCAAAGTCTGAGCCCATGAAACTGTATATTTGTGGCAGAATGAACTGTAGGACTTTTGTCCTCTCTTAGGTGGCACAATGGATTGAGTGTCAGAGCTGGAAAGATATGTTTGAATCTTGCTTCAGATGTTCACTAGCTTTGCGACTTAAGTCCAGTCACTCAGCCTCAGTTTCCTCATTTGAAAAATGAGAACAATAATAGCATAAACTTCATGGACCCAGGCTCATCTCTGTTCCTAGATGAGGTATTCAAAGTGGTGTCAATGGAGGTGTTAGTGAAATCAGTAAGTAAAAAAGTTTGGAAATTCTAATTGTATTACTTGTGAACCACAAATTGTAAGTTCTGGGAGGGATCTTAGAACACAGAATATCAGGGCTGAAAGAGGTTTTGGGGTCTAGAATGCAGAGTATTGGATTGGAAGGTGCCTAAAATATAGAGCATGTCTAACTCATAACTCAGCATCCAGACCTCTGGGATAACAATGGCTAGGTCCAGTTTTGGGAGGACACCCCAAGAAAAGAGCACAACTCTGACTCATTACACCCTTTCCCAGACAAATCCTCAAAATATAGCTATCTAAGTCTACCTAGGTGGGGGTTAAAGTATCCCCCCATTCAAGCACTCAAAGTAACAGTGCATTTATTGAGTATAGGACAGTTTTTATTCAACCTTGAAGAAAATGCAAAAAGATTCATATAAGCCCATAAACAATACAGAAAACTCATAAAGAATGTGAAATAGCTCATAAACAATTGATATAATTTTCTGTTCTTTCCACCGAGTCCTACTTTCCTCCAAGGTCCTAGAGTCCTGCAAATTAATGTCACTGCTCTGTGTATGGAACTCCCCTTTGAAAAAGTCCAAACTTGGGATTATTGTTGGTGAATCCTTCTGGCATGGTCGACCTCCTGTGTAGACTGACAGTGCCACCCCACTGTTGGATTTTTCCCAAAGCAGAATACTTCTAAGGTTTCTCTTCCCATCAGACTCATAGAACTTAACTCATAATACTAATAGGGGGGAGCAGACTTTTAGGCAGATTTAATTGTTTGCCCAGTGACAGTCAAAGCCAGGTACCTCTGTTCTAGAAGGGTCTGGTCTGCTGGCTTAGTTTTGGTTACTAAGGATATGCATAGGAATGCCCCTTTGTATTTTCCACCAGACTGGAGGCAGTCTGATCATTTTTTGCCAAGTTCCTATAAGTAAATTCATGGAATCTGCAGTTCCCCTTGCTATTGCCTGGGATTGAAGTGACCTTGGGAATCCTACAGAACTCTAATGCTTGTTGACAACAGAATTAAGGGAGGAGCTAGGAAGGACAAGGGAGTCAACCATTTAACAGTTATTTATTTACTTAGCTATTATGTTCTAAGCACTGTACTTGGCCTTAGGGGAGTTCAGAGTTTAAATACCTGCCTTCATAGAGCTTATAGTCTATTATTAGGATAAGAATTACAGATAATTCACAACAATCCATTATAAATGAATAATAAATATATAAAACAAAGAGTTATGTCATGTCCAAAGGGGAAAAATCATTACTGATAGAGATCAGGAACTGCTTCTGGAGATGGGACATTTGTGTTAGGCTTTAAAGGAGGAACAGAAGAAATTAATAAAATAAAAGTCATAGAAATTCAGAGTTAGAAGATACCACAGTGACTATCTAGTTCAATGCATTCTTGATGAGACACTTTTACAGCATCCTTGGTCATCCAGTCTTTGCTTGAAGACTTCAACCAATGGAGAACTCACTAGCTGTCATGGCAGCCCAACAATAAGCATAGATTGAGAGGGAAGCTATTCTATAATGTGTGAGAAAAGGTATGGAGACAGATGAGCATAGGATGTTTTCAGGAGTCAGATATATTTCTTTCTCTCTATTTTTTCCCCTCCTTCCTTCCTTCTTTCCTGCTCTCTCCCTCCCTCCCTCCCTCCCTTCCTCCTTCCCTCCCTCCCTCCCTCCCTTCCTCCTTCCCTCCTTCCTTCCCTCCCTTCCTTCCTTCCTTCCTTCCTTCCTTCCTTCCTTCCTTCCTTCCTTCCTTCCTTCCTTCCTTCCTTCCTTCCTTCCTTCCTTCCTTCCTTCCTTCCTTCCTTCCTTCCTTCCTTCCTTCCTTCCTTCCTTCCTTCCTTCCTTCCTTCCTTCCTTCCTTCCTTCCTTCCTTCCTTCCTTCCTTCCTCCCTCTCTCTCTCCCTCTCCCCCTCTCTTTCTTTTTCTTCCTTTCTTCCTTTCTTTCCTCCCATTCTCCCTTCCTGTTTTTCTCTTTCTTTCTTGCTTTCTTTTTCTTGCAGGCCCAGGGGTCAACAAAGAGAACTGGGTCACATGGAGGGAAAACATGTACCCATTCCTTGCTAGAAGATCCCTAGAGATGCCATATCTATTCCCCACCTGTCCTGTCCTTCCATGCCTACCTCCTCCCCTCTCTCCCACCCCCACATTGCTGTCCCAGCATGCTTAGGAGCAGAAGCGATTGATGAATTCACCCGCTTGGCATTAGAGACAGTCATAAATAATGCCTTGCTCTTTGGTGCCGGCACTTTCTATTAGAACTGCCTGCACTGGGCTGTTGCTACCCCCAGTCTTCTGCCGGGGACTCACAGTAAAATTTATCAGCGTGCTTTCGGCACCTAATAAATCATCCCCACTGGGAACCATCTGGCAGATAAGGCCTGTAGAAGCCACGCGCTCGACAGAGGTGGAGTCAGAGTGAGAGACAGCCACAGCTGGGCGGCCCCCAGGCCCCAGTTGGAGGTGAAACTCTCTGCTCCGCCAGCCTGGGCCTGTTCTTTCTTCTCCCTGGTGAGGATGAGTGCCAGGCCCAGGAGCCTGGGGTGGGAGGGCTGTGATTAGCCGTTTGGTTCTGAACGCTCTCTGGGGATATGGGCTTAGGCAGGATTTCTGTCCAATCTTCTACACCTCCTGAAACGTTTGGGAAATCTTGTGCTTTGAAAAAGAAAGAAGCAGTAGCGCCCCATGCCAATTGGGAATACAATGTGGTGTGGTGGAGAAAACTCACTGGGCACAGAAATCAGAAGTCCTGGGATCAAATCCTCACTCTGCCCCTTAATAGCTGTATAACCCTGGGAGAGTCAGTTTCCTCAACTATAAAATGGTGGAAAATTTATTACCGAACAACCTGTGGATAATATGAAGATCAAATGATATAACAGATGTAAAGCAATTTGTAATTGTATAGGCCTCTATATTTCTTTTGTCAAGACCTGCGATTTCATGAGGATTCAGAATTCTAGGAATGGAAATTCTCCAAAATGATAGAGATTTATGACTCTTCTATAGTTTATCATCTTAGAAATATGCTTCTAAGGCACTGAAAGATTAATTTTGGCATGTACACCTAAATGAAAAGTAGTATTTGAACCCAAGTCTTCACAACTTCATGATTAGTTCTTTACTATATCAGTCTTCCCCTCAAAGTCAATTTGCCAAACCTTGTTGTTATTACTATTATTTAGTTTAGATCAATGAATCAATCAATTAACATTTCTTAAATACTCATTATATAGCCTGCATAAATAAAAAAGGTAAAAAAAATAACCAAATAAAAAGAAAGAAAAATCAATAATAGTCCCTTGACCTCAAGGAGCTTATATTCTAATGGGAGCTATTATCAATAGATGTATATTTGTATAATATAGTAGTCCTCTACTCTGCCAACGGAGTCATTGAAGGTCTTTCTATCATCCTGTGATTCCATTGGTTCTCTTAGAAAATGAAGAGCAACTATATGTATGTATGTGTGTGTATATATATATATATATATATATATATTGTATATATATAATATATGTAAGATAAAATTATATATATGTAAAATATATATGTGTATATATGTACACACACACACATATATATATATACTTTCCATATCACTAGTATTAAGGATATGGCACCCAATAATCTGGAAAATCTATGAATTTTTTGAACCCTCCCTTTGTACTTGAGAAGTCTTTTTTTCTTTTTCTTATATGGAATATTAAGAGTAACTTATTGTAAAATTTGGATTAAGTATGTGGTCAGAAGCTATTAGTAGTTTAATGTTAATATTTCTAACCTTTGTATGTCATTTGCTGGCTTTCATGGTCTTTTCTCAAACTTTAATTTTTTATCTTTCTTAACTTTAAAAAAGAAATCATGTCTATTTATGGTATTAAAAGAGAAAATATATTGATATTATATAATATAAACATATATTTTATGCATTGCTGGGCTTCTAAACTTTTTCTGTGTCATCTATTGGCCTCGATGTGTTATCTGTTGCTTTCACAAAACTCCCCCCCAATTTCCCATTTAATTTCCCTTTCTTCCTTCCTCCCTCCCTCCCTTCCCTTCCCTTCCCTCCTCCCTCCCTTCCCTTCCCTTCCCTTCCCTTCCCTTCCCTTCCCTTCCCTTCCCTTCCCTTCCCTTCCCTTCCCTTCCCTTCCCTTCCCTTCCCTTCCCTTCCCTTCCCTTCCCTTCCCTTCCCTTCCCTTCCCTTCCCTTCCCTTCCCTTCCCTTCCCTTCCCTTCCCTTCCCTTCCCTTCCCTTCCCTTCCCTTCCCTTCCCTTCCCTTCCCTTCCCTTCCCTTCCCTTCCCTTCCCTTCCCTTCCCTTCCCTTCCCTTCCCTTCCCTTCCCTTCCCTTCCCTTCCCTTCCCTTCCCTTCCCTTCCCTTCCCTTCCCTTCCCTTCCCTTCCCTTCCCTTCCCTTCCCTTCCCTTCCCTTCCCTTCCCTTCCCTTCCCTTCCCTTCCCTTCCTTCCTTCCCTTCCCTTCCCTTCCCTTCCCTTCCCTTCCCTTCCCTTCCCTTCCCTTCCCTTCCCTTCCCTTCCCTTCCCTTCCCTTCCCTTCCCTTCCCTTCCCTTCCCTTCCCTTCCCTTCCCTTCCCTTCCCTTCCCTTCCCTTCCCTCCCCTTCCCTTCCCCTCCCCTCCCCTCCCCTTCCCTGTTAGCTATAACATTCCTGGGTGTTGTCAGTTGGGGATTAAATACAGGAGGTGACCTGTGTATTCTTTCAATCTCTACTTTTCCCTCTTGTTCTAGAATGTTGGAGCAGTTTTCTTGGGATAATTTCCTGTAGGATGATATCCAGGTTTTTTCTTTTGTCACTGTCTTCCAGTAGACCAATGATTCTTAAGTTGTCTCTCCTAGAACAATTTTCTAAATCTTCTGTTTTTTGAATGAGATGTTTCATATTATCCTCAATTTTTTCATCCTTTTGATTTTGTTTTATAGTTTCCTGCTGCCTTGTGAAGTCGCTTGCTTCTAATTGTTGTATTCTGGTTTTTAAAGACTGAATTTCATCCCTAGATTTTTGGTCATCCTTCTCCTTCTGGTTTGATTTTCTTTGGAGGTCATCTTTCATTTCCTTTGCCTCATTTTCAAGCTGATTAATTTTGGCTTTCAAGACACTATTTTCTCTTTTTAGTTCAAGTGCCTCTGTTTCCAGATGACTTATCTTGCTTTTAAAGTTCTTTTCCCTGTTGTCTTCAGCCTCTCTTAATTGTGTTTTGAATTGTATTTTGAGTTCTTCCAAAGCCTGTGTCCAATTCACTGGAGTTTCTGTGTTTTTGCTTGGTGTTCCTTGATCTTCCTCTGTTATATTTGCTCTTTGTTCATCGCCTGGATAGAAGTTGTCGATTGTAATTTCTTTTTCTTTTTCTGTTATTTGCTCATATTTGCCCCTTCGTTTTCCCCTGTAGTTGCCTGTACTCTTGCTCCTTTCATTGTGTGCTGGATCTGTGGGTTTGGGCCTTTTTGTCAGCCTTCATCTTTGGACCTTAGCAAGGCACTCAGAGCAGTCTGTGGTGGAGGGGTGTTGGAGCTTGAGCTTCCCTGCTCTCTGAAGGCGTGATGAAATTAAGCCCAGCTGAGTTGAACTTGCAGAGCTGGATGTGCCCTGAGGCCAAAACCTCAGGAAGGGGGGGCAATATGGAGTGTCTGCTGCTGTGACTAGGTTGCCTCCTCTGTGCTTCTCCTTGAGCTGCCTCCCAGCTGCCAACGTTCAGAGCCCTGAGTCTGTCACAGCTTTGCCTGCAAAGTACTCCCTCCAGACTAGCACCCTTGCCCACCCAGAGATTCTAGCTACTGCTGGAGGCTCAGTACTGTGGGTGGGGGAGGGGTTCTGGGACCTTCCTTCTTCCTTCCCCTTAAACCTGAGTGTTCTTGAATTCAGGCTTTTTGGGGGTACACCTTTTAAGTTGAATCCAGCAGGAGAGTTCCTTGGCTGTGTCCTATTGTTAGGTTTGGTTTTCAGTCCCCTAGGAGCATTTTGTTTTAAATTGGTGAGGAAGGGTTTTCAGAAGTCTGAACTTTCGCTGTCTCTATGCCACCATCTTGACTCCACCTCCTCCCTTCCATCTTAGAAACAATATTGTGTATTGGTTCCAAGGCAGAAAAGTAGTAAGGGCTAGGCAGTGGGGGCTTCCCAGAGCTGGGAAATGTTTGAGGTCACATTTGAACCCAGGAGAAGGTGGATTCCCAAAGAAGCCAGAGGTAGAGGTGAGGAGGGAGAGCAATCCAGACATGGTGCATAGGCAATGAGTGCAAAGGCACTCATATGGAAGATGGAGCACTGTGTGTGAGGAACAACAAGTGACCCATTCTAACAATAGACAGATAATCACTGAGGGTTACTGTGTCCTAGTATGTCAGTGGCCTTAGAGATCAAACTCCCTCAAATAACAGAGCAGAGGCCCTGAGAAGGAAAGTAACTCGACTTGAGGTCATCTAGTGAGTTAATAGCAGAATCATTTTGAGAATCCAGGTCTCCTAGCTCCCAGTCCGAGGTTATTTCTATTAAACTAGGTCTCCTGGAACAATAAGAAATCATTTGCTGAGATAATAGGCCTATAGAAAAATCTCTGGTAGGAGATGGACACAGCCTTTCAGGGTTTAAAAAAAAAGAAAAAAGGGAAATGTGCCAGAAATGTGAAAAGTGGCTTTAAAAGAGCACCAGCCTAGATGAGGGGTGCTTCGAGGGGTAAGTAGGAGACCTGCTCTCCAGCTCTGACTCTGTTATTGCCTGGACAAAGCATTTCACAAGATCACAGACAGGGGTAGCTGAGTGGCTCCTTGGATAGAGCCAGGCAGGGCTCCTGGGTTCAAATTTTGGAATCAGATACTCTCTAGTTACATGATTCTAGGAAAGTCACTTAACCCCAATGGCCTAGACCTTATTCCCCTTCTGTCTTTGAAGGGATACTTAGCATCAATTCTAAGCCTGAAGGTAAGAGTGTAAAAAATAATTATAGGAACCTTAGATTATCTAGTCTAATGCTGACATTTTACAGAAGAGTCAACTGAGGCCCTAAAGGCCTTTGAGTTTGGTTTTGTTTTTTGCTTCTGTATTAGGAAGGAAGTAGACCAGGCACCCTCTAAATTCCCCTCTAGTTTTTACAGTCTCTGATTTTTTCCCTGGCTGAAGGCCCATCCTTTGAGCAGCATGGGATTGAAGAGGTAAACCAGCCTTGTGAATAAGCATCAACACTCATAAAACCTCCCTGCCCTCCCCCTATGGAGGCTCCACTGGCAGCCGCAAGAATAAAATAGAGAGTTTTGTGTTTGCCTGGCCTAAATGGCCTTTTCTAATCCTGGGTTAACTGTTCTGTGATTAGGTTGGGGGATGTCTGGCAGCTCGGGTCTGGGGCCCCCTGGAATTCTTCTGCCAGGGGCCCATTTTGCAGAAGGATGCCTGCCGAGCTGTTTCTGATTGCTGCGGACCCATCCTGGGAAAACATTAAATGAAGTGTCCCGAAGATGCTTAGCTTAGCTATGCATTTCATTTGGTGGTAATTGAAATTTGCCAACAAAGATTTGCATGTAATCTGCGATTTCGTTTTTCAATTAAAATTGCCTTCTCAGTCTGGTTGGGAAGCACTTGGCCTTTTTTTCCTCTCCAAGGCACTTTTCTAACACTAACCAATTCCCCTCTGCTCTCTCACTGTCTCCCCCTCCCTCCTTCAGGATTGGGGCTGGGGAACACGGGGAGAGATATGGGGGTTGAGGGCTGGTCTTCGGGGAGTTCATTTCTTTTCCAGAGGAAGAATCCACTGATTCTTCCATGAAGGGAGGGCTGTGGGGGACCAAGACGAGAATGGGGATGTTGTACAGATTTGGGTCAGTCAGACCTGGGGGCTGGGGCTAGGCTGAGGTCCTTGTCTGAGACTGGAGGGCTGATGGGAATAGCTCCCTTGGTAATGGAGTCAGAGGTGAGCCAAGGGGCTGAAAGTCAGGAGTTGACTAAGAAATCATGGCAGAATAGGTGAAAAAACTTTGGATCTAGATTAAGAGAGAATGGGTTCAAATCTCACCTCTTGCTATTGGCTAAAAGTTACTTCCTCTCTGGGTATCAGTTTCCTCATCTGTAAAATGGAGGCAGGGAATGGTGCTTCCCATTCATCTCTAAGTGATATCCCTTCTAGCTACAAATCCCGTGATCCTAAAAAGTCTTTCCTCATCTGAAAAATGGGGATAATAATAGTACTTATCTCATAGGGTTTTTAGGAGGATAAAATGAGATGATATGCTCACGATAAAGTATATTGAACAACTTTAAAATGCTCCATTCATGTTATTATTCTTATCTCTAAATTCCTCCACCCTGTTATCATCCTAAGACTTTGTATTTATAGATTTTTATAGTTATAGATTATTTTTTAGTTATAGTATATGGATTTATATAGTTTATAGATACTATAGTTCTACTGATGATCAAGCAACATCAGCTAGCTGAGATGTAGGAGTCCTTAGAGAGAGAAAGTGGTTCAATGGATAGCATGCTGGTCTTGGGATTTGGATGGCCTGGGTTTGAATCCCACCCCTTTGTGACCTAGGCAAATGATGCGATTTCTCTGGACCTCAGTTTCCCCAGTTTCATAGTTGAACTAGTTGGCTTCCAAGGTTCTTTCAAACCCTAAATCTATGATCCTGATGGGGTTATAGGTGTGTTCAGTTTATATCTAGAGCAGAAGTCAGGTAAAGGGAATTAGGAAACTCCCAAGAAGTGAAGTCAGAAAAGAGAAACTCTAGAATTCCCCACTCTGCCTGGAGTTGAGTTCCCTTCATCACTTTATCCATATCTTTTCCCAATAGCCTTTGGATATTTGATCCTATGATGAGCTCTGGTTGGAGCATGGTGGGCAAGGAGAAGGCAATAACTAATTTTCATTTCAATAGTCTTTTAAGGTCTCTCATGGCAATCATTTGAGATATTTTGTAGAGGCAGCCCATTTTACAGCTTGGGGAAGTGAGATTTAGAAAGATGTCCCCATGGTCACATAGTTAATATGTCAGAGCCAGGATTTGAAACCAGGTCTTCTGAATGAAAGTCCAGTGCTCCCCATTCTACCATCTTGCCTCTTATAGAGCATTCTTGATGACTTCCTTGGGTCCCTAGCTCTCCTATAGGAGTCTGCAGGGCATGACCAAGATGCTCTAAGCGTATCTCAACTCAGGAAGCTGTGATGGGGGCCAGGTTGTTCTTTCTCTGGGGCTGCTGGGAAGAGTCATTACATGGCATCAACTCTGTAATTTTATCATTGGGAAAGAGGCATTTAAATTGCCTGCAACAAAAACAAGAGAGCTGGAGAATTGGGTCCACCTAAGTAGGCTGGAGATGGGATTAAGAAACCTTTTAAGAATTAGTAGCCAATTTCAGCGACATTGTGGGACGCTTAGTTTTGTGGCATGGCAGGGGGTCCTTCTCTCCTCCCAAGAAAGTCATTTTTTTTGTCTGGCTTCTTTCAAGTAGAGATAATCCCCTTCTACCTGGCCAGACAGCTGAGCTGTTTTCATTTTTTTATTTATTCGGTAATAAATCTGCCAACCCCGCAGGGCCTGAGCCAAGGGCTTTGCTTGCTGCATCTGCACAGAGGCCTCGTAAAAATGGTGTAAAAATGAAAGAGAAAAATGTATATTTCACACTTTGTCTGCTCTGGGTTATGACGATGCTCCAGTCTTCCCCATTATAAATGGCTGACCTTCCCACAGAGGTCAAGCATCCCCTGCTTGGCATGGAAGAACAGTGGGGCGTCCTGGCTTCTGGCCAGGTAGGGAGGGCTGGGGGCTGAGTGGGAAGTGGATGGGGTCCTTCTGAAGAGGAAGGAAGCTTGGGTATGCCCCAGAACACCAAAGAGAACTACACACAGACTGGTGAGAGATGGATCAGCTCTTTTACACACAGGACTATAGATTTGGAATTGGAAGCTTACCTTAGAGGTCTTTGAGTCCAGTCTCCCTCATCTCACCAATGAGTACATTGAAGTCAGAACACAGAAGTTATTTAATTCAACCCCTTATTTATAGATCAGGAAACTGAGGCCCAGAGGCATGAGTGGTTTGCTGAAGGTCAAACAGAGGTATTAGAAAGCTGAGCAAGATTTTGAGACTGGATCTTCTGATGCAAGGGCCTGGATTCAGAAGACCTGCTTTCAAATATGGCCTCAGACACTCATGAGCTGTGTGACTCTGGGCAAGTCACTTAATCCTGTTTGCCTCAGTTTCCTCATCTGTAAAAATGAGCAGGAGAAGGAAATGGCAAATCTTTCCAGTGTCTTTGCCAAGAAAACCTTAAATGGGGTCATGAAGAGTTGAACATGATTGAAATGACTCAACAATGGCAATAACAACCTCTGACTCAAAATTCACTCTTTTGCATCCGACTGTGCTTCCCTTTCTTATGTTCACCTTTGCTTACATGTACCCACAAAATGTATATGTGAGAGACAGTGGGGATTAGTAGGAAAAACGGAAGACCTGGGTTTCACTTGTGGCTCTTAATAGCTATGTAACCCCCACTGAACCTCAGTTTCCCTATCTGTAAAGTAGGGATAAAGTTTCTCAGCTACCCACCTCACAAGGACATTGTGAGTCAAGTGTTCTAAATGTTAGTCTTTTTTATTATATAAAAGCATGCATGGAGGCTGGAGGACAAGCGGTCTCTTATTTACCTTTGTTTATCCTCCAGTATATGTATTAGAGGCTTAAGAAACATTATTTAAATGAATGAATGGTAGGTGTAAGACATCTTTATGCTATCAATTTCTGGATGATATTTATCTAATGTTGATTATTAGCCTGGTCACTGCTCAATAGAAATATCTCCCCCACCCCAAAAGAATCTCTATTATCATTTGCTTATTTGCTTCTTTTTCATCATATGAACTAGTTAAGTCTTGATATAGTGGCCTATTTCTGCTTCTTTCTTCTCCTTCTCCCCTTCTAAAAAAAATCAATCCCATATTCATTCCTACCCTTAGGGTTTACTCGCTTCACACTTCTGCATGAAATGTACCCATTTGCCTCAATTTTGAGCTACAACTCACCCACATCCATTTGTTCCAGTGGCATCTGACTCTTTGTGACTCTGTTTGAGATTTTCTTGGCAAAGATACTAGAGTGGTTTGCCATTTCCTTCTCCAGCCCATTTTATAGATGAGGAGCCTGAGGAAAATAAAGTTAAGTGACTTGTCCAGAGTTGCACAGCTAGCAAGTATCTGAGGTCGAATTTGCACTCATGTCTTCCCTGCTCTAGCCCCTTTGTTCTATCCATTGCACCATATACCTGTCCCCAGCAAACCTGCACTTCAAGTAATAATAATTGCATTTACAGAACATTTGCAAGTTTGCAAAATGCTTTACAAATCCCATCTCATTTTACCCTTATAATAACCCCAAGAAATAGGTATTAACATTTTATTGATGAAAAAACATAGGCAAATAGAGGTTGTGTCTTACCCAGGATCACAAGGCTAGTAAGTATTTGGAGCTGTATTTGAACTCGAGTCTTCCTGACTGCAGGTCCAGGACTCTTATTTACTCCATCTACTGCATAGGCTGTCAAAGACTATGTCCACTTTCCCATCACAAGGTTTGCTCTGCTTCTTCAATGGCAAGACTTTATAAAGTCCTTTCTCATGGCAACCCTCTAATCATATTTATTTTATAATGAGGACATTATAATTCAGAGATAACTGAAGTGACTTGCCTGGCTATTAGATGGTGAAGTCAAGGTTAAAACCTGGGCGTTTTGGGATTTTGGATTTATAGGAGTATTCTTTTCCAACAATGACCGATATGGAAGTAGGTCTTGCACAATAATACCTTACCATTTCTGAGGGGGGGAAGCAATGGAGGGAGGGAGACAATTTGGAACTTATAATTTTGTAAAATGGTATTATATGGAATTTGGAAAACAAAATATTTGAATAAACAAAAAAAGAAATAGTATACCACTCATTCAGCACATAATAACACATGGGTTTTTACATCTTCGATTTTGTTGTCTGATTTTTTTTTAATTGCCTGTAATTTCATCAACATAGGGAATTTTCTGTGTGGAAACTCCTCCTGAGGTAGATCAACTCATTCATAACTTAACCTGAGAGAGTTGCTTGTGGATACAGAAATTAAAGGATTTACCCATGGTCATACAGCTTGTATACAACAGTCAGGACTTGAATCAAGCAAGGTCTTCTTGACTCTGGGCAGGTACAGTGAATAGAGTGTCAGGCCTGGAGTCAGAAAGACTCATATTCCCGAGTTCAAATCTGGCCTCAGACACTTACTAATTATGTGATTTGGGGCAAGTCATTTAACCTTGTTTGCCTTATTTTTTCATCTGTAAAATGAGTTGGAGAAGGAAATGGCAAACTACTCCAATATCTCTGCTAAGAATATCCTGAATGGGATAACAAAGAGTCAGACATGACTGGAACAACTGAACAACAAGAACAACTTCTTGCCTCCAAGGTCAGTTCTCTACCCAGAGATCAGTTACAATATGTCAAGGGCTAAATATTGCCTATTACCTGTAAAGACATTCTTAACTTGTGGGTCATTCAAAAAGAAGTCAGAAACTGGGTTTGGCTCAGTTGGTCATAAACTGCCAGATCCCTCATGTCATTCCATCTCTCACTGATGTCTGATATCATTATTTAACTCTTGAATTATTATTTAATTTTCCTTTTGCATATGTCTCTCCAGCTCATCTCTAAGTTTCATCAGAGAAGTATCTACTGTACTTCTTTAAAAATATATTTTTATTTAGTTTATTATATATTTCTTAATTAATTAAAACAATTAACATCTGTTAAAGAAATTGAGATCCAAATTTTCTTTCTTTTCTACCTCTCTCCTACCCCTTGAGGAGGCAAGCAATATAATATTGATTATACATATGAAGTCATGAAAAACATTTATTATATTAAATATGTTGCAAAAGAAAAACACACAAATGAGAAAAAATACAGGAAGTGAAAAAGTATGCTTCAATTTACACTCAGAATTCATCAGTTTTTTTCTGGACATTGATAGTGTTCCGGGAGAATTTTGGAAATGCCTTGAGATATTGTTTTGAACATAGTAATTAAGTTTTTCACAGTAGCTGATTTTTACAATGTTGCTGTTACTATGTGCCATGGTCTCCTGGTTCTGTTCACTCTACTTTGCATCAGTTCATATAAGTCTTCCCAGACTTTTCTGGATCCATCCTGCTCATCATTTCTTATACCTACTGTGCTTATTTTTGCCTTCCTCAGTTCATATGGTCTAGGAACACCATATAATCCATACACATGTTGAAAAAATAGAGTTCCTTCTCTCTCTTTAATTTTAGTTTTAAGACTTATCTTTTCCTGATAAGGTTTACTAAAGGAAAATTTTCCTGTCAGTAAGGTAGACAAATCTGCTTTTGGTTTATACTGAACAATAACTTGGGTTATTACCTTAATGTACTAGTTGGCTAATTAATGTTCACTTCAGTGCTTACATTGTTTAAGGCATGAGGAAATATTATAGTTGAAAGTGTGCTGGACTTGGAAATTAAGGAACATATGCTGGCTTCAATTTTTTCCTCTGGTATTGATTAAATATGTGAATTTAGGCAAATTGTGCCAACTATGTACTTAACACAATCCCTGAATAATTCTCATCATCATAGATAGGTTGTTCTCTACATTGATGGAGGGATGAATGGTTCATGAACACAGAAAAAAAAAAGATGTAGTGATTACAAAAACCTATCTCATTTATTTATTTTTTCTTTCTGTTCCTTTTCTTTTTTGACTGGGCTTCTTAGGGTGGCAGATCAGGGAAGTGTTAATATAGTTTCTAGATTCTTGACAAAGTTTCTTATGCCTTTGTTGTTGTTGTTATAGGCAGTCAGGTGGCACAATGCATAGAAGACTGGATTTAGATTCAGAAAGAATTCCACTTGTCTCATCTCAGACACTTTTTTAGCTATGTGACCCTAGACAATTAATTCACTTAAATTATCAATTTCAAGTTCCACATTTTAAAAATATGGATAATACCTACCTTACATGATCATTATAAAGGATCAAATAAGATAACATGTAAAATGTTTAGAAAAGTACTCATATTATATATAAATATATAAAAATAGCATTTAGCTATATATATATAGCTAAACATTATTATATGCATTATATGTATGTAGTATATGTGCATTTAATATATATAACATATGCAATATGTATATGGTATATTTCCAATATATAGAGTATGTATACCATAGTATATACCTATATATTACATATAACTATGGTTATATATAATATACATATATTTATTTATATATATAACTAAGCCCTAGCTATTATTATTATTGGCAACATGGAGACATATGAGCTAGACAATAGTGGTTAGATGGGTCCAAAATTGCTTGAATTTTTGGGAACCAAAGAGAATCCATTATTAGTTTAATATTCTCTTGGAAGGAGGTCTCTATTGTATCTTTCCTTACATCCTTACTTTTCCCCATTTTACCCAATGAGTTGGATAGAAGTAGAGATAATACTTTCTAAACTTTCAGATGACCTAAAGATAAGGACATAACCAGTCCCAATCTAGAATGATATCCATAGGCTAGAATATTGGGCTTAGGCTAAGATGAAATTTTGTAGGGATATATGTAAAATCTTATATGCATTGACTTCTTGAGAATGGCACAAGGGAAACATAGCTCACCTGAAAAGAATCCAGGATTTCTGGGTATTGCAAGTTCTATGTGAGTTTACAGTATGCTGGGGTTGCCAGGAGACCTAGTGATGTCAGGCCATACAAGGAGGGAATCTCCTATTCGTAAGCAGGGAGGTGAGGGTTCTACTGCTCTTTGCACTTATTGGGCCACATGTAGAACTTTGTGTTCAGTCCTGGCCTCCACCTTTTAGGAAGGTCATCTGTAAGCTAGGCAACATCCAGAAGAAGTTGCTGAAGTTGCTGGAGGACTTCAAGCCCATGACCCATGGATATCAGAAGGACCTGGGAGATATTTAGCCTAGAGAACTAAAGACCTGCAGAGATGGGGAAAATTGTATTTAGGTATTTGAAGGGTGACCAGGTGGAAGAGAGATTCAACTTGTTCTTAGAAAGCAGAACTAGGACCAAAGTGTAGAAGTAGCAGAAAGACAAATTTGGGTTTAACATCAGGAAAAAAAAACAAACAAAATTTCTTTTTTTCTTTTTAATTTATTTAAGTATTTTCCCATGGTTACATGATTTGTGTTCTCTTCCTCCCTTTTTACTTCCCCACTCCCAGAGTTGATGAGCAATTCTACTGGGTTATACATACATTATGACTCAAACTTATTTCCCTATTATCCATTTTTGTAATAGAGTAATCTTTCAAAACCCAAACCTCAAATTATATACCCTTATGGACAAGTGATAAATCATGTTTTTCTTTTGCATTTCTACTCCCAAAGTTCTTTCTCTCAATATGGATAGTTTTCTTTCTCCTAAGTCTCTTGGGATTGTCCTGGATTATTGCATTGCTATTAGTAGCAAAGTCTATTACATTTGATTATCCCATAATGTTTCAGTTACTGTGTATAATGTCCTCCTGGTTCTGCTCATTTCACTTTGCATCAGTTCATGGAGGTCTTTCCAGTTCATATAGGAAATCAAGTAGTTAATCATAAGGAAAAACTTCCTAGTAATCAAAGGCTTCCAAAACAAGATGGCCTGATTTAGCAGGTCATGAGATCTCTGCTAACAAATGTTTTTAAGAGTCCACTGGATGGTTCCTTGTGAATGACATTATATGTGGGATGATTATTTAGAACAAATTAAACTACATGGTCTCTTGAGTCCTTTCCCATTTTGATTCTGTGACATTTATTTATTTTAATTTAAAAATTTTCTCCAGATTGCATGTTGACACAATTTTAAATAATTGTTTTCTGACATTTTGTGATCCATATTCTTTCCCTCCCTCCCCAAGATGGCAAATCTATGTTCATCATGTTATAAAATAAGGCATATATAATTTATGCTAGAGGGAAAAAAGTAAAGAATGCTATGCTTCAGTCTGCATCCAGACTTCCTCAGTTCTTTCTATAGCAGTGGATAGCCTTTTTTGTGATGAGTCCCTTGGAGTTGTCTTAGATCCTTGCATTGCTGATGATAGTTACATTATTCACAGTGGATTGTTGTAAAATATTGCTGCTACTGTGTACAATGTTCTGATTCTGCTCACTTCACTTTGCATCACTTCATATTAGCCTTTCCAGGATTTTTTTGGGGTGATCATCTTGTGTCATTTCTTAGGGCAGAATAATATGATTCTGTGACATTTAATATGAGATAGAATATAATGAGGGATGAAGATACAATAAGACAAAAAGATTTAGCCATATTTGAGAATGGATTTGCAACTAGAGGGTATCTAGGAAGACTTCTTAATGAAGGAATTTAAGCTAGACCTTAAATAGTCTGAAACACAGAAGTGGCAGAACTCTTTGATGGTGTCTTTTACAGAGTAATATTTGCTGACTTAAATTATGTATTTAGGTATCCCCAAGCAATGCAGTGAAGAGCACTGAGTCTAGAGTCAGGAAGACTGAATTTAAATCCAGCTGTAGATTTTTATTTTCTGTGTAATCTTGGGTGAAATGCTTAACCTTGTTTGCCTCAATACCTTATCTATAAAATGATCTATAGAAGGAAATGGAAGACTACTTCAGTTCGGTGTCTTTGCCAATAAAACCCCAAAAGGGGTCACAAAGAGTTGGGCATGACTGAAGACTGAACAAAAACAACCCTCAAAATCCCACTGTCAGTTATCATTGTTATCATCATTATTAAACTTCTAATAATAGTGTGTGACATTACTATTATGCTTTTATGGTTTATATTTGTCATCTCATTGGATTCTCATGGTAGCACTGTGGAGGTATAAAGTACACTTACTTCTGTTTCTATTTTGTTCAGTAAATGAGAAAGCTGGGGTTCAGAAAGGTTAAGTGACTTGCCCAAGGTCACTCATTACTTCATGAATTACCTAACTGGTATTCAAACCCAAAGTTTCTAGCTCTCAATCCAGTTCTGTTACTAATATATCATGCTGCCTCAGGATAGGATTTATTTGGTATTAAGTAAATAATAAATGTATTTATTAAATAATTATATAAATTCTTAAATAACCTGATTCTTTTGTCTTGCATTGTTCTTCATTGTTTCACATTATTTGTTCTCTTTTCTCATTAAATTGCAAGATCTATGGGGTCAGAGCATATGTCTTAGCCTTTTTTCGGGGTGGAAGTTAGCGGGGTAGGAGAAGACATCTCTTACAGAGCTATCCACAGGTCTGAACTTTTTAAGAATATTTGTTGGTTGACTGACTCATGCTTAATCTCATTGTCCAGGTTCATATTAAAAAAGGCAAGAAAAAATATTTTTAATTTTTAACAACATGATTCTAACCTAAAAACCTATAAAAAGTGAACATTTGAGAACTTATAAACATGGAAAGGTTAAAAATACCACGAGGCTATTCATTAGGGATGGGGACAGAATAAAACTAAACCTAAAGGAAGCTAAGGGAATCAATATTTAAGCTGTCTGCTTGATCAGGAAATGAAAGGAGAAAGATACAAAAAAAAGGTAGTTTGATAGAAAACAGGAAATACTTATTTACTTACAACAGATGGAGCAGATAGGCAGAGGGTGAGCAAAGGCCAATGGAGGTAATTCCTCATTTGAAGTTATAACTCAAATAGCATAGACTTCTTTTGTAAAAAGGGAAGCCAGGATCATTTTTTCTTCTTTGGGAACAGAGATAGGACCAGTAAAAAAGCAAGAGTAGCTTAAGAAATAAAACTAACAGAACTGCTAATAAAGACATTAGGTGTCTATTTTGTGAAAAAACTGTTAGCCACAAATAGAAGCCATGACTTCCGGTCTTAAGGAGCTTATGGTCTAATCAAGGAAATGAAATCCCTATGAGGAATTTGGAGAAATATTGAAAGATTTATATAAGCTGATGCTGAGTAAAATAAGCAGGACCAAAAGAATAATATACAGTATGACTATAAAAATGTAAATGAAGAAGTTACTGAAAAGGGTTGAATTCCGAGTACAATTAAAAATTATAATGGTTTTAGAGTAGAGATAATGAACCCTACATAGCTCTTATGGCAGAGAGTTGCTATTCTTTCATGGTAGAATGTGGTCTACTTGATTAGATAGGATCAGATGGCATTTTTGATTTTTTTTTGTTACAGAAATGAGTAAGGTAAAAATAAATATTTTCAATAAAATAACTTTTTTAATAGGGGTAGGAGGAGAAGAAATTATTTGGATAAGAATGCATTGTATATGATCTATAACTATTGCAGATAACTTTGTGGATTGTTGACTTCCAGTCACACTCCTATCTTTCCAGACTTTTCCACCTTCTGACCCTACTCTGTGGCCTTCTCTTTTGATTGGTGAGTGCTTGACCCAGAACCCTTATTTTGTGAGGTTCCTACACTATGGTTAATCACTCCTAGCTCCACTCATCACTCTTCCTCTCTGGACCAGCCCCCTTATAGATTATCTTCTTCTGTCCTTAATGGCTCCTTATATTTCCCCATTAGAATATAAGTTCCTTGAATATAGAAATTATCTTCTTTACTTGTATTTGTATCCTCCATTACATTGTCTGTTACACAGTAAGTGCTTAATAAATATTCTCTTTGTCTCTCTCCCTCTGTCTGTCTGTCTGTCTGTCTGTCTGTCTCTCTCTTTCTCTCTCTCTGTCTCTCTCCAATCTCTCTGTCTCTCTCTCTTACTCCCTCGCTCCTTATAGAAAACATGCATTATAAAAACCCCAAAGATGCTTAAGAAAATATAAATTATTTCTCTCCACATGGCACAGATACACACCATAGACAGGTGGCTAGACTTGGAATCAGAAAAAAAGTTGAGTTTAATCCTGCCTCAGATATTTGCTCCCTGAATGACTGGGCAAGTCATCTAACCTCTAATTGTCTCAGTTTCTTCATTGGTAAAACGAGGATAGTAATATCAGCTCTCTCTCAGGATCAAACGAGGTAATATTTGTAAAGTATTTTGCAAAACTTAGGGCCCTTCCTAAATGCTAGCTGTTTTTGAAGAGCTTTTTTTTTTCTTATTTCTCTCTTGCTCCTGAACTTTACCTTAGTTGAAGGAGGCAGTGTGATGTATTGAGTGGAGTGTTATTGGATTAGGGATCAAGAAAACTAATCTCAACTCTATGGTTTATGGGCTGTATGACTTTGGACAACTCATTTCTTTCTGTCTCAGTCTTCTCCTTTGTCAGGTGAAGCATTTCCACTAAATAATCTTTCACATCTCTTCCAGTTCTCACATCCTAACTTTCTTGCCCAAGCTCTAGAAGTGTCTATGGGTCTGTTCCCCACATGTTGCCTTGAGTCTGTGTTTAATTTAGAGCCAGGAATTTGTAATTCAATTTTCTCTCTACGTGGGGAGAGCAGTCTGCCATTTTGTTATGGCTGTACTTTGCACTTTCTCCCTCTCAGTGCCTTTAAGGATTTGTGGTTCCGGTTTGTTGCTGCCACTAATCTCTCTGTGGTGGTTGTTTGTTGTTGTTGTTGCCGCTGCCATGGCTGCCGCCAACACTGCTGCTGCTGTAGAAGGTGTTGTTGGTTTGGAGACGTGTTTGGGTAGTAAATATGGATCACACCAACTCAGTGGGAAATAATGGCATTTATGTGCTGGGGTTATTTCCAGAGCCAGTGATATGCATATACAAATAGATCCACGGCAGGGCCCCTAGACTGGGGAGAGCGCACATTCCATAAAACCTGAGAAAAAGAGTATAAACAGGTGTCTGAGACTCAGGGCTGGGCCAACCATTTCAGAGAAAACGACCCAACAGACCCTAATCTTGGCTCCAGCCTCCCCGGTAAGTGCTGCAGAAAGCTTGCTTCAAGGTGGATGATGTGTGGGACGTCTTCTTGTGCATTTGAAGCTGCTCAATGTTCATTTTGGCCCATCTGCCATTTGGGCCCCAAATCTACTCTTCTTTTATCTACACACTCCTGAAGACTTTTTTTCCCCCTTGAATTTCCCCCTGTGCACTGGCAAGGAGTGATGTGCCAAGAAAGGAGGCAATGAAGCCACGATGTGAGATCCCTCTTGTCCCTACTCCGTCTACCTGAGGTGCCTTGGAAGGAGCTGGTCCACTTGAGTGATAACCCTCCGAGCTCCCTTCCTGTTATTATTCTTCCAGTTCCTACTCAGGGTATAACCCTTGAGGCTAAAAGATTCCTCCTAAAGTCCCAACTGGCCACCTTTGATGGAGGCAGAAGATTCCTGTGGAGGAGCTATAGCGGTGGCTCTTGAATCTTGGGTAGGTTGAATTTCACCTGCCTTCTTGCTCACTCCCTGTTCACTGCCTTAGGTGGCTGCATGAAACAAACCCCTCTTGGTCTCTGGTACCTGTCTGGTCGGGGAGTGTGCTCATCAATCCAAGGGGAAGGTCATGTTCACCGAGGGGACGGGAATGATTTCAGAGACATCTCGGCTCCCTGCGCTTGACAAAGGCATCGGAGGGGCATTTCGATTGTTCTCCAACTTGTAAATGCCAAGCAGAAATCTTGTTGCAGTTCCTAAATGCCACATTTCAGTGTGTTTATTGTTCCCCCCCCTCAATGGGGAAAGAAGGTGAATGGACTAATAATTCAGGAGGCGAGAACATGTTTATTTGATTTTTAGAGCTTTAGCAAATACAGTGTGTACAAAACCTGGTGCCAGCAGCATGCATAATGCCTCTAGGAACAGGGCTGATAAAAGCACAAAGCTTGCATGCTTCAAAACTGTAACCAATATTTACACATCTGAGTGACTAATTCTCTACTCCAAGCAGGGGAACAATAGGCATAATATTCAGGTACATTAATGCAAAGCGTGCTTGTCTGGTGTCTTGGATAGTTGACACATAAACAAGGGTGGGGGGGCCAGATAAAGGGAGGCTTTTCATCTACCTGTATAACCATACACCAAACAGCAGGTTACAAACCCAGTCAGAAAATGCTGACCCAATGCTGTTCTTGTACCTCATGTGCAGGATTGGCACATGATTTGCAGCACTGCGGGAGTTCTGTAGCTGACCTCATTAGCAGCACATTTCCTGGCTTGTTAGCATCATATTTGTATAATTTACAGCACCTTCGTTTTTATGGAATGTGTTTCTTGTAGAGTGTAATGGCAGCAATATATTTAACCTATCGTTTTTAGGAATGCTTTTGCTGGAGGCAGCCTGCGGATATAGAAGGGACATTTCCCCTTCTCCTGCATGGTTGTTTTTCAGGGGTGGCGTGGGGTGGGGGGAGCCTGGCTTGGCTTCCATATGCTTCTGCTTCTTCTGGGTATGTAGATGTGTGTTGTGTGCCTGTGGACACACTTGTACCCATGTGCATGCTCTCAGCACCTCAAAATGCTTGCAATTATTGATAGCAAGGTCAGGTCCAAATTCAAGGATCATCTTCCCTTCATGGCTACTACACAACCATGGAATAGGATCATTTTTTATCATAGGGCTCAGCATTCTTCCACTGGGAGACCAGATTTGCAAGTGGAAAAGAGGAAGCCATTGTTGGTTAGGTATTGGTTTTCACAGCACTCTGATGCCTGATACGAGTATATCCAAGAGAGTAGGGAAGGATTCTGAAGTGGCACATGTCGCTGATGTTGTGATACTGATTTTTCACCAACCTCTTTCATTTTCTGGGAATCAAAACCTCAGGCACTTCACAGCACAGACTAGCATTAATGTGCTTATGCATTCTTTCCCAGGCACGTAGACACTCCAGGAGGCAAATGGCTTCTCCATGAAGAGGTTCTCTCTAGCTCTTTTTCACTATCTTTGTCTCTGTCTGTCTCTCTATGACAATTATCTCTGCAGCATTAGTATAATCATCTGTCCCTCCCCAATCCTGTATTATAAACACCAGCCCAAAATTCTTCTTCCCTTTGATGCTTTTGCCATTGCTCTAGACATCTGTAGAACATTCAATCAAATAATCAATCAATAAGCATGTACTTTGTGCCAGGCTAAGTTCTGGATTTAAAAAAAAAAAGGCAAAATCAGCTCCTGTCTTTAAGAAGCTTCCATTCCAATGGGAGGAGCCAAATACATGACTATAAATAGAAGATAACATCTATATAAATAGGTATGAGTAATGGAAGATAATTTTGGAGAGGACAGTAGTAGTAGTCAGAGGGATTGGGAAAGACCTCCTTCCTGCAGGAGATGGGTTTTGAGGTGAGTCTTGAAGAAAGTAAGAGATTTTAGGAGGCAGAAGTGAAGAGAGAGCACATTTGAGGCAGAAGGGATAGAGGTTCTTTGGATAATATATGAGGAATAGCAAGTAAGCCGGTATGGGTCAATGATAGAATGGGCAGAGGGGAGTTAAGTGGAAGAAGATTGGTAAGATAGGAAGGGGCTACATTGTGAAAAGTTTTAAATGTCCAGCAAAGGACCTTCTATTTGATCCTGGAGGTCAGTGTCAGAGTGGAGAGATACTGGCATAGTCAGGGCTCTTTACTGGAGCTACTATTTTTCACTCCCATATTTACCAGGGCTTCCTTGGTATAGCTACATCGATGCTCCTCTAGGGTTTTTTTTCATGAACTTCTTCTAGGGTTTCTTAGCAGCTTCTGAATAAGATGGCTGTAATCTGAAAAATGGAATAAACAAGGTCACTCACTATAGTCAGCATAAAGACAGAGACCCTGCCCTAAGGATCTAATTATCCAACAAAGAGAAAGCATGCAAGCATGGATCCATACTTTCTTTTGGAAACAACAAACATTTATTAATCATCTACTGTGTGCTCCTATTTTTAGAATTTATAGTATTCACAGAATGTGATTCTTACAGTGTTTATATATGCTCATTTTTATAAAAAGTGGGCAAATTGTTATTTTCAAAAGTCTCCTTAGACTCCCTGGGACCAAAATAATTGGGGGGAGGGGATAGAGAAGATACTTTAAACAGAAGCAGAATGTTGAACAGAAAAAGCACTGGACTAGGTGTGAAGAGACCCTGGTCTAGTCCCAGCATTGTATATATTTATTTATTATTCATTGAACATTAGATAAGTTCCTTTTCTCTTCTTTTGGTCTGCTGGCACATAGAAGACAACCAATAAATGTTTATTGACTCTCTCTAGCTGAGTCTCAGTTTCTTTCTCTGTAAAAGGAGAAGGTTAGGTTAGATGAATTTTAAGGTCACTTCTTGCTTTGACATTCAATGAACATATGAATAGATATGAAAATAGTATGTGGGGATGTCTCTCTCTCCACCCTTCCTCTCTTTCTCCATATATAGACCATGCTGTTTCACATGGGTAAATGTGTATCTATATAACATATATGTATGTACAAATAAAACATAAATTCATATACACATCTGAGACAGAATGGCCTAGATAGTAGAAATTAGAATAATACATATATACATACATGTGAGCAGCAGAGAACACTTTATATATATATATATATGTGTATGTGCATATGAGAACAATACAGATCAATATACGTCCCTACTAGAACACACACACGTCTTAGACAGCATGGTCTATCTATAGTAAAAACCATGCTAGACCTAGAGACAAGATTTGGGTTTGAGTCTAGCCTTAGTCACTAAATAACTTTATCACTTTGAACAAGCCCCTTCTCCTCTCTGGGACTTAGTCCAAACTCTTCACCTGACAGAGAGAAATTCTGTGATTCCATAGGACATCAGTTGACCTAATGATTCTAATCTACTGAAGATGATATAGCATTAGAGGTTCATAGTTAGAAGAGATGTAGAAGTCATCATGCCCTGCCTTCTCATTTTCCTGATGAGGCAGCTGGATGCCCCAGATGATGGAACATTGGCCCAAGAGTTGAGAAGACCAGAGTTAAAATCCTGCCTTAGGTAGTTCTTGGCGGTGGGACTATCTGTGGCTTATTCTCAGTGCTTCATGTTTCTTATTTGGAAAATGATGGTATTATAGCATCTTCCTCACAGGGATGTTGTGAGGATCATTCCTTTTCTGGAACTCCCATATCATGAAAAGTCCTAGCTCTGCTGCTCTTTCTCTACTTATGGCTCACACTCCAGCCTGATCCCCCTCTGGACCTGCCTTCCCCCTCTTCCTTACCAGCAGTACCATCCCTTTCCCCGCTGACCTTCTTTATGGTTTCCCTTTATATTTTGTCTTACTCTATTAGAATTTAAATTCATTGATAGTAGAGAACACACCTTGTTTTCTTATTTTTGTATCTTCAGAACTTAACACAGTGCTTGGCACATAAGTAGTGGTTAATAAATGTTCTACATAAAATACAATATAAATGTTAGTTCTTATTACTACAGATGAGGAAACTGAGAGACATCAAAGTCTTAAGGTCACACAGGTATTAAGGTGGGATTTAAACCTGGACTACCTGACACTAAATTCTGTGCTCTATCTATTGTACCACATTAACTTTGAAAGCTAGGAAACCTAATTGTGGAACTTCTAATGAACCAAGTAGATCAAAGCCATGTTCTAGGGACCAGCTGCAGTGAGCCAGATGAGAGGAAAAGAGCTCTCCAGTGAATGTCACTTGGGTCTTTATTCTAACTTCTGACATAATAGTGTACTTCTCATTTCCAAACCCAAATGGGAAACTCTTCAGTTGAAAGGTAAATTGCTGTGCCCTGGGATTTTGTCACCACAAAATAGAATTATAACCAATGAAAATGTGATATCACCCCAAGGGCCACAGTTTGGTCAGTTAAAGAGTCAAGTGAGGATTCTTCCAGCTGTGGAATTCCCAGAAAATTCTCTGTACAGTGACATCATTGCCAATACAATGACTGAAGTCTGATCCTATAGGACCAGTGAGGGTAGTTTGTGCAACAGATGTGTTCCTGAAAAAGCTGTTTGTGAAAAGGATTATTTGTAATAGTCTAAAAGAGTATTTCTCAACTGCTAGTCTGTGGTCCATCATTGGTCCATGACTAATTTTCACTGATGCACAAAACCTTTACTACCAAAGCTCCTTCCTTCTTACAACCCACAAGACCCCATGAAAATGATCCCTTTTCCCTGTATTTTTTTCCTATCCAGCTTTCTCTGTTGTCCAGGGCTCTACTGTTTATTCCACCTTTCCTACCCTAGCTACCCAGGAGGAGATGCAGCTCCAGCAGCAGGACAGGGGCAACCCAAACCTAATCCTTATGGCCAACACTCTGTAATTCACTTTGGAGAATGTGTTTTACTATTTATCTGCCACTCACCACTCTTATGGCTCCAATGTATCTCCACCTGTCCCTTTATTAATCAGTCACTGTCTCCATTGATATTCCTATTCCTAAAACTATCCCCAACCTCAACCCATTCCATCCTTCTCAATGCTACACCATCGTGTCTCATACCTTCTATTCTGTTTGGAATTCCTTTTCCATAATGAACAAACTTCCCTTCATCCTGGCCATCTTTTTTCTCATATCCTTTCTATCACTAGCTCTTTCTGAGACCTGGTTTCCCTCTAAGGAAACTGTATCCTCAGCCTTCCTTTTTAGCAATAGCTGTACTTCTCATTACCCTCTAACACAGTTGTCTTGAAGGAGAAGTTAAAATAATTCCTTCTCTGTATTACCACTCTTCATTTACAATTATTACTCAGCAACTTCTCATCCTTTGAAGTCCAGTCAAACTTTCAAAATCCCTAATCTTCCAATTCCTCAGCTTCCTAAAGCTCTATTCTTTCAATCTACCTCAGTCACATATAAAGATGGTTACACATGGAATTTTATCATTACCCACAAATACTTCCTTCCTTAATGGGAAACACTGATACTCCTTTATCTGACCCATCTGTTCCTTTGCTTCTAACTATAACCAGCATCTCTCCCTATTCATTATCCTTCCTAAACCCATTATTCACCCTTATCAAGGCCTCCAATTCCATCCATACCCCAGTACTTTCTTAGATTGTTGTCCCTGCTTTAATCCCATCCCTCTATTTCCAATCTTAGCCTTATAATGAACAATTTTAACTCTATACACTTTACTGCCCTGGATCTCCTGCCCTTTTATCTTACCTTGTCTCTTGTTAATCCTTATGGATTATGGACTATTCTCACTATCCTGGACTGAAGAAGTCATACGACTATGATAATTAAGCATATTATAAATTCATATTAGCCAACTTTACTGGACCCTTATTGGAGCAAGGAAGTTTTTGATTTCTCCATAACTGATATATGTCACTCCCCATAAAAACTATTTCAAACATTCTCTTCCTTCCTCAAGTTTCCCAAGGTTTTTTCTCCTTTCTTTCTCTCATCTGAGGATCTTGCCTCTTACATTACTGATAACATTGAGGTCATTTAACATGAGCACCCCCCTTTCCCCTTATTTTCATCTGAAGCCTCCTTGATATCATGTCCCAATCTCTTCTTCTTTTCCTTAGCTTCTCACAATAAACATCCCTCTCTCTTTTCCAGGAGATTGCAACTTAAATGAATCCTCTCAGAGGGGGCTGATAACCATTTCCTTTTCAACTAAAAGTCACCTGGGTTAGACATCAAGGCTGCTGAACTATTAATGGCCCAGTCTGGGAGGAGGCTAAGATTCTGACATCTAGCCTTCAGGAAAATCACCAATTAAAAGGGAAGGAGTCAGAAAGTGAGTAATAAGGGAAAAGAAAAAAAAAGACTGAAATTATCAAATATCTTGGAAGAAAGAAAACTCAGTTAAAGACATTGAATAGAAACAGGTAAACCAACAAGTAAGATATTAGTAATGGAAAGGAAAATGGTTTACAGATCAGGTAAAGGTTCCAATATCTATGACTAAATATTTTAAGACAAATGCTTTAAGTGAGAAATAGGAATTTTGAAAGCAGAATTGAAAGCCTGTACATCAGAAATATTACACAGAATAGAAAACTAGAATCTATGGAAGCAACTATCATCCGAAGAAACAAAATAGTGAATAACTAATTGGAAATGCAAATAAATACATGGAAGTAAAGGACAATTTGGGAAAAAATAAGCAAAGAGCAATAACTATAAAAATATGATCTTCACACAACCAAAACATGTTGATCTAATAGACAAGATGTATAGAGACAACTTAACAACTATAACTCTCCCAAAAGAACTTGACAAGCCAAAAAACCAAAACACCATAATGCAGAAAATAATATAAATAAGCTATTACAGATTTCTGCAGGCAGAAAATAAAGTGCAGTTGAAAGAAAACAGATTCTAGGATGGGGGGGGGGGAGGACAATGAAAATTAAACAATATTATGCTGCAGACTCCAAAGCACATAGTGGTTAAATTTAACAATTCTACTGACAAGCAACAAATTCTGCAAATGGCCTGGAGGAAGATCTTCAAAAATCAAAATTAAAAAAAATCTTCAAAAGAAATTAGAATAACACAAGACTCTTCTTTACTCATCAGAAACTACTGAGAAAATGGAATACTGTTTTCCAGAGAGCAAAGGAGTTCATGATACAACCTTAAATGACTTACCCTGTAAATCTCTGCCTAACCATTAATGAAGATAGATGGATATTCAATAAAAAGGTTTTTTTAAATGAAACATTCCTAGAAGGAAAACTAGATATAAAAATTATTTGCTCCCCAAATACTCCAGAAATATATATATATATAGAAAGGGTATAAGAAAAGGAAATGAAGACAATAAACAAGGGCAGCAGCAACAACAAAACAACAGAGTCCATTAAGACATTGTAAGTATGTCAAGGAGATAAGGGTAAAAGCAGAAAATAAGTAGAAGTGACATCTCATGAAAGAGGAGAGGGGACCTTGTGATTTACTCTAATCAAGTCAAAGGCTATGAATGAAAGGAAAATAATTTTTATAGTCTCTTAGGAATAAGAAAGAAGAATGGATGAGGAGGAAAAGGGATAAAGATGAGGCAGCTAGGTAGCTCAGTGGATTGAGAGCCAAATCTGGAGATGTGAGATCCTGTGTTCATATCTGGCCTCAGACATTTCCTGGCTGTGTGACCCTGGGTGAGTCACTTAACCCCCATTGCCTATTCCTTACTGCTCTTCTGCTTTGGAACCAAGGCACAGTATTGATTCTAAGACAGAAGGTAAGAATTAAAAAAAAGTCATTTAGCCCAGAGGTATCAAACATGGTGCCATGCTTAGACCAGAACACTTCAGAGTTCAGTCTCAATTTAGTATTGATTTTAAGTTGGAAGGTAAGGGCTTAAAAAAAAGATACAGAAATGGAAAAATCTCATTTTATGGGAATGGATACCAGTGATGATGGTGATGATGTTCCAAGAAAGGAGAGAAATATTCTAAAAAGAGAAATTAGAACCTTACCATGGGTATAATATGCAAGGATTTGGTGCTGAGATAAACCCCTCATTCTACTGCAAGAGAGGGAGAAATCAGAGCTCTTGGGATCAACTGACATCTAGAATACTGGGAACGTGTGGCCTCAGAGAAGAAAACTTAAGGCAAATGGGGAAAAATGGCCACAGTAGAGATCAGTTGTGAATTGTAAAATCAGGGAAATATGGAAATTCCTACCAGGGAGCAATATCTTCTCTATCATGGATAGGAATTGATATTTCTCAAAATGAGGCAACAGAATAAAAAATAGGAATTGATATTTCTAACATGAGGCAACAGAATAAAAGAGACTAAGGAGCAAGATTTAGAAGACAAGAAAGAAACTCTTTACAAGAAGGAACTCAAAATAGGTATCTTAAAAGTTTTAATTCTATGAGGAATACTAAGACTAAAGAGGGAATAAATAAATATAGAATTAAAGAATAAAAGTCTATAGAGTAACAAAATAAATAATAAACAGAATTAAGAAAAGAAATCTTTGTTTAGAAAAAGGCATCAGAAAAGAAAATTTAAAAACTAATGAAAGGGTCAGCTAGGTGGCTCAGTGGATTGAGAGTTAGGCCTAGAGACAGGAGGTCCTGGGTTCAAGTCTGAAATCCAATACTTTCTAGTTTTGTGACCATTTAATCCTCATTGCCTAGCCCTTATCACTCTTCTGCCTTGGAATCAATAAATAGTATTAATTCAAAGATGGAAATTAAGAGTTTAAAAAAATTAATGAACAAAATAAGTTGAATGGGAAGAGAGAGGAAAGAGAATTCTTTCTGGCTACTTAATTGAGAGGAAAAAAGAGAAAAATTAAATAACTAGATAAAAGCAAACAAAAAAATAGTAAAGACCTAAAATTTTAGCAAAGGATATGTGGGCTGAGGAGGGAAAGTGGTACTTCAGGGTAAGGAAAAGAGAACTGCAGGAAAAGAATAAGCTAAAATAACCAAAGAAGCATGGTAGTATATTTACAGAAGCAGAGGAAAAAATAATTTGGAAAAAGACATTATTAGAGAGAAATGGAAGAAAATATAAACCTTTAAAATTTTAAATGTGAATGGATTAATCAATCCAATAAAAAAGTGTCAGATTGGATTAAAACTCCCCAAACCCCATAATTTGTCAGTCAATGACAATTATTAAGCACCAACTATTTGCCAGATTCAAAAAAAGGCAAAAGACAATCCTGATCACAATGAGCTCACACTCTTAGGAGGAAAACAAGTAAACTAAAGGTACAAATAAACCATATACAGAATTATTAGGAAATAATTAGGAGAGGTAAAAGATACTAGAATTAAAGGAATGCTGGCAAAATGTTCCTGTAGAAGATGGGATTTTAGTTGAGGTTTTTAAGAAGCCAGTAGGCAGAGATGAGGAGGGTAAACATTCCACACTTAAAAAGCAAAGACAAATAACAAATCAAAATGATAGGCCAGAGAAAAACTACTATATCAAATGAATCTAGAAAGGCAGGAGTTTCAATCAAACTATAAGAAAAAGCAAAAATAAACATTTAAAACCCAACAAAGAATGACAAGGAAACTACATTATACTGAAAGGAACCATAGCTAACAAACTAACATCAATTATAATAAACTTATGTGCTTGAAATATCTTAGCATTTAAGTTTAAAAGGAAATATTACTTGAACTATAGGAATTCATAGACAGGAACTGAATAGTGGCAGGATATTTCAATGGCTCTGTTTAGATAAATCTAAAAGAAAAATAAACATAAGGGAAAATCTAGAACTGAACAAATTGTTGGAGAAACTAGAACTAAAACCCTTATCACAACTTCCAAATGGGACTACTAAAGAACATATATATATATATATATATATATATATATATATATATATATACCTCAGCATCATATAGGACTTTTATTAAATTTAACCACATATTGGGGTACAGAAATATTACAAACAATTATAAAAATGCAGAAATAGTACATCAGTTCTTTAGAGATCACAACACAATATAAATAGTAATCACATCAGGGACCACAAACAAAAGATACAGTCCTAAATGGAAAATTAACAATAAAGTTTTAAGTAATGAGTGGGTCAAAGAACAAATCATAGAAACAATTAATAGTTATGTGAAAGAAAATGATAATGATAAAACAATGTACCAACATTTCTGGGATGCAACTAAAGCAGTTCTCTGAGGAAAAATCATATCCCTACAAACATACATTAATAAAATGGAAAAAGAAATGATTAGTGTATTGAATATGCATTTAAAAATAGAAAGCTAAGGAATAAATAAACCTAAAATAAGCATGAAAGAGGAAATACAGTATCCTCTTTCTCTGGATAACCACTCCTATGAATTTAATTACTACCTCTAGGCAGATGAAGCACAGATCTTTGTATCCCTCTCCAGTCTTTCTCCAGATACAGGCCTGGGTCACCTATTGAACATTTCAAGTGTTAAGTATTCAAAATTGAACTAATTCCCTCCTCAATGCTCCCCCCAAACCCTTCAAAAACCCCAAACCCACAATTCTTCCTTTTTTCACACTTTTCCATTGATGTTGAAGGCATCATCTATTGTCCTAGTCTCCCAGCATTATCTTTGGCTTCTTGCTTTCATTTAGTATATCTAATCAGTTGCTATATTCTTCCATTTCTGAATCCACAATATCTCTTTCATTTTTCCCCTTTTTCTGTATTCACACAATTATCATCTTATTTCAAGTTCTCGTCACCTTTCACCTGGACCATATTAATGGCTTTCTAATTGGTCTCCCCACTTCCAGTATCTCTCTCTCCATCCTCCACATTATTGCCAAAATGATTTTCCTTAAGGGAAGATTTGACCATATCACTCTGTCCACTTGAGAGGCCCTCTCTTGACTTTGGGATAAAATAGAAGCTATTCACCTTGTCTTTTAAAGCCCTTGACAATCTGGTCTCTACCTTAATTTTCAGCCTCACTGAATGTTACTACCCCATCCTGCTCTCTACACTCCAGCCAAACTGTCCTTAACTCTGTTCCTCAGAGTTTTTTTTTATCTTCTGCCTCTATTTTTTGGACTGACCATTTCCCACACCTGGAATGTAACCCACCTCTACCATAACAGAACCTTTCCTAATCCTCTCAATTGCTAGTGCCTTCCCTCCCAAACTATTTCTACTGAATGACTGGATTTATTTGTATTTGTGCTCTTTATTCTTACATATATACTTGTCTCCCCAATAGAATATAAACCCCTTGCCAAGTAAGTACTATTTCTTCTTATTAGAATTCCTAGGGTTTGACACATAGTAGGCACTTAATATTTGTTGATTGGTTGGCTAATTGATTGATCTTGCTAGGCTGTGGCTTCTAACTCCTGAATCTCAGAAAGCTGTTTTACTAAAGTATTGAGAACAGAGTGGCCCATGGTAGAGGAAAAAAAAAAGATATTTACTGGCTTATTCTCTAGTCTGGTCTGAAGAGAAAATCTTAAGATACTAAATGTAATCTTTAGTTTCAACTATTCATATCTTCTAATTAAAGGAACTCATTGTAAATAAAAGGACACTTTGTGTAAAGTGAATGATCAAGTCCTAATTTTTCTGCTTTGAAAATCTGCATGTTTTTACACCAGACTTTCTTCTACTTGGGAGATAGCCCTCCCCTCTCTTTGATTTGTCAGCTGTCAAATTCTTTATAGGAAACAACAAGGGAATGGCAGACGTAGGTTCCTAGCAGGCAGTAAAAGCCATATCCACTCTGCAGTTATTATCAAATGGACCCAGGTGTCACTACAGATAGAGTAAGAGGAAGGTAGATTTCAAATGCCGTCTGGCCTCAGACACTTCCCAGCTGTGTGACCCTGGGCAAGTCACTTGACCCCCATTGCCTAGCCCTTACCACTCTTCTGCCTTGGTGCCAATACACAGGATTGACTCCAAGATGGAAGGGAAGGGTTTAACCAAAAAAAAAAAAATTTCAAATGCCTGACAGGGCAAGAGACAGTCCTGCTAGGCTTTTTATCATCTCTGTTGCAGTAATCATCATAATAAAAGCAAATGTCTATCAATCAGCAAGAACAGTATTTACTGAACATCCTCTCTGCTCTAGGTTAAGTGCTGGAGATACAAAGACTCAAGGCTAGGGGCAGCCCATTGGCTCAGTGGATTGAGATTCAGGCTTAGAGATGGGAGATCCTGGGTTCAAACTGGATTTAACTCAATCAACAATCTTCCAAAAGTGGTCTCCAGGCTCAGCACACTGGTGCATTGTAGGCACTTAGTCAAAGCTAGTTGGTTGACTGTCTTTTTGTAAATAGCAGAGAACAGATTTGAATTAATCACGTTTTTAGGGGCGGTATCTTTAGTCTCTCTAAAGACTGCTGGGGAAGAAGAGAGTAAATACTTTCTCTCATCTCAGAGTGCTCTGAATAATGGATTTGATGTGTATGATGATCGTTAGGTCAAAAAAGTGGTTATGTGACTGACACCCATAATAATGATCATAGTGGTTGTGCATGAGGAAGGAAGTGAAATCCATTTGTGATGTATTGTCAGCGTCTGGGGTAGGGGAGGTCAAGGTACGGGGTAAGGACGAAATTCTCTCCTTTGACGATCACCTTCCTAAATGGAGCTCGCTGTGCCACCTCTACACAAAGGATAAGAGGTTTGCAAATTATAACGAATGTGGTCCTGAAAATGATCACGAGTCTAGAAGTGAAGGAGAAAGTGCTGATGATAAATGTGGGTGACACATGATGGCTAATGAGAGTGTGTTACTAGACAATGCATTATCTTGGATCATGCGGCTTATACCAATGGACAGAACACTGGTACGAAAGTTGTACAACAACTCTAGTCAAAGCTGGATGCTAGTAAATTTATTAGCATCCATTGCAAATGAGCCTCTGAATATGTTGAAAATGAGAGACAACCCCCCCCCCCCAACTACATACGATTGCATTGTTAGAGAGCTACGAGCTGGCCAATGGAGCAGTATACGGCTGTGGGATAAATTTTAAAAATGGTGGCATGATGATGTTTTGGGTCCGCCAAGCAGAAATATGCCAAAGGCAAAAATGGGGAAGATAAATACACAAGATGGCACAGGAGTGAAAACACAGCCTGGAGACCGAGAGATCTCAAAGTAAATGCAATTATGTTTAGTAATTAGGGGTTTCTGCAAACATCACTCAACTATCTAAAGGTATTGGGGATACATTATTTGCAGTTGCTCTTGAACACAAGCACTTAATAAATATTTGTTGAATTGAATTGAAATGTCTTTGGTTTTTGCCTCTCTCTGTCTCTTTGTCTTTATTTTCTTTGTTCTATCTCAACAATAACTATTTTGTGTTTCTGTAAATAGGTCACACCTTCTGTATGGTACAGTATAGTGACTGTAACACTGAAATGAGAATTTTTTTAAATGAACATCTGTATCCAGCTGTGTATGCACATATATGCCTATATATATGCTTATGTAGAATGAAAGAATGAATGAATGAAAATGCATTTATTAAACTTTAGTATGTGTTGACCACTGTGCTAAGCCCTATGGATAAAATAGAGAGTTCAGCTGCAAAAATATAATATAATATTATAGAATGTACTTTGATTTTATGCAAACTGGATTTAGGAGGGAAATATTTTTATAAAGCATGACTGGATCAACAAATTTGGATATTGTAAGATCTTCATTTTTCTGTGTAACCTTGGTCAAATCACTTCGTCTCTCTGGTCTTTAGTTCCCACTCTATAAAAGAAGGGGTTTGCACTAGATGCTTGTAAGTTCCCTTTCAGGTCAAATATTCTGGGTTGCTGAACTAGAAGAAAGTCTTTGATTCATTGCCCTGTGAAGGGGGAGCAGTGAGTTATTTTAAACTGCTATTGCCTTTCTGGTTGGCTATGCTGTACCACCTGCTTGGATATATACTCTGGGTCATAGAAAATGAGCAGGTTGGAAAGTCAAGAGGCCTGGGGTGGGTCTTTCTGTGAAGGGGGAATATTCTTAGATTGTTAGGTGGCATAAAAATCAAGCTCTGTACTTGAAGTGAAGAAAAATTGAATTCATATTTTGCCTCAGATACGTCTTTATTTTTCTTTCTTTTTTTTTGAATTGAAAAATGTAATTAATTAATTTAAATATTTTTTCCATTCTTACATGATTCCTGTTCTTTCCCTCCCCCTCCACCTCCATAGCTAAAACACAATCCCACTGGGTTTTACATGTATCATTGATCAAGAATTTCCATATTATTGATATTTGCACTAGGGTGATCATTTAGAATCTATATCCCCAATCATATCCCCATCGACCCATGTGATCAAGCAGTCATTTTTCTTCTGTGTTTCTGCTCCCACAGTTCTTCCTTTGGATGTGGATAGTGTTTTTTCTCATAAGTCTCTCAGAATTGTCCTGGATCATTGCATTGCTGCCAGTAGAGAAGTCCATTATATTCAATTGTACCACAGTGTATCAGCCTCTGTATACAATGTTCTCCTGGTTCTGCTCCTCTCACTCTGCATCAATTCCTGGAGGTCATTCCAGTTCCCATGGAATCCCTCCAGTTCATTATTTCTTTCAGCACAATAGTATTCCATCATTAACACATACCACAATTTGTTCAGCCATTCCCCAATTGAAGGGCATCCCCTCATTTTCCAGTTTTTTGCCACCACAAAGAGCACAGCTATGAATATTCTTGTACAAGTGTTTTTCCTTATGATCTCTTTGGGGGTACAAACCCAGCAGTGCTAGAGCCATTGTTTTTTCTTGCTAGGATCTAGGTCCATGTAACTTTAACACCTTGAAGGTTGGAGGCAACATTCATCTATATCTTCTCCATTCCAAACCCTGACAAATCCTTTTCCTGAGAGATGTCAGTTTTGAATAAAAAGTGTCCTGCCTTGTGAGTAAACAGAAAGTTGCCTCTTTTGTCCAGCTGACATGACTCATTAGGGGGTACTCTCATAGCTGGAGTTGTATGGAGGTAGGAAATGAAGAGGTATCATGGCCCCCATATCAACTGCTAGAAGGTAGCTTGAATGTCAGTTGATAACTTATGATGCTGCCATGATGGGCCAACAAGCAATTTCCTAACATGTACTTCCTATCTATGAGTTGATGATGCCAGTCATCATGCCCCTTGCCTACATAATGGCTAGGTTAAGTAAGCTTGTAGTAAGGAACATGATGGCTGCATTCAAGTAACTGAAGGACTGCTATATAAAAGAGGGACTGGTTTGCTTTGTTAGATGTCAGAATTACTTACTGTTGAATGGACCATCTTGAGATATAGCTTGATCCTCATTGCTGGAAGGCTTAAGAGAAGAGAGAGCAGGAGGCCTGAAGCCAGGGAGACTTGAGTTCAAATCTGTCCTCTGACACTATCTGTGTGACCTTGAATCAATCATTTAACCTTTTTTGTGTCTGTTTCATCATCTGTGAAATGGAGATAATCATAACACCCACTTCCCAGGGTTGTTATGAGGATGAAAAGAGATGACATTTGTAAAACATTTAGCATAGTACCTAAAGCACAGTGCTTAATAAATGCTCCCTTCCTTCCTTGACTTATTAATGGGCATAAAATATAATAAAGGCACAGAGTGATGACCATTGGGTCTTCTCGTAAGGAGAATTGAAGGAAAAAAACAAAGCCCATCAGGAACCTAGAGAAATGGGAGGTGTACCTTTCCTGGCTAATGATGATTGCTTTACCATATACTGCCCGAACTAAACTTCCAAAAGGGTTTGACAGAACCTAGCTTAGTTTAGGAAGCTTAAGGCCACAATGATTGGCAAAACAGGGCTCCCAACTGTATCACTTTTGATAGCATTATAGATCTTTTGAAGTCATTTTAGCCTTTTATGCATGTTATAGATTTTTTTTACCCTTTTCCTTATATTTGACAGAGCCATATCCCAATGTTGTACAACATGGCAAGTGTAGGAGGTGAACAAAAATGCGATGGCACTTTGTTGGCAAGATGGGTCATATCTCAGTTTAAGATGGGAAATAAGATGGTGAACAAAAGGGGTCTAGAGTTAGATGTATTTCCTCTTAACACTGTGAGTTTGGTGGAACCCAGACTTTCTTCATAGACAGGGACTGTCCTCTCTGTAAAGTGCTGGGGGATTCCTGGGATCTACTTGGGAGATTTTGATGCAAAAACTTTTGGGAAATGAGGGAAGTGAGAAAAGAAGAACTGGAAACTTGGATGATGTCATGACAACTAATGGCTTCAAAAAAGAACCAGCTTTTTTTTTTTTTTAAACTTATGTAGATGACTTCAGTTGAGAATAGAGTTTGGATGATACAATTCCTAGGTCCAAGATAATCATCTAACTGAGTTCATCTCCTGATACTTCCCTGGTCAGTAGCGGAGAATGAAGTCTGAGAAGGAAGGTCCAAGGGATAATGTGGATTGGAGCCCATCACTGCCCTGATCATACAAACATGCACTTTAATTTGGACAACACATTTAGTAAGCACCTACTGTTGGTATGGTTCTTCATTCATATTTTTAGCATTCATAGCATCTTGGTTTTTATGATATGTTTCTTGTAGATTCTATGTACCTATATTCATAAAAAGGAGCAAACTGCTATTATAAAAATACATTATAGGATTCTGGGTCCAAATATTTAAAGGCAGGGACAATCCCTTAAAAGGGGATTAAGGAAAGGATGATTGTGATTTTGGGAGCTGAGGTCAGAACATGAAACAGACTTGGACTTTGGAGCAATATAAATAACTCACATTTCTATATCACTTCAAGCTTGAAAAGTGCTGTTCTTGCAAAGATCCTGGAAAGTAGATAGTGCAAGTACTATCATTCATATTCTACAGACAAATGAATAAGGTGAGAGTCATAGAGGCAAAGTCCCTTGTCCATGATCATTTAGGAAAGATTCAAACCCAGTTCTGCTGTCTATGAGTCTAATGTCTTTCTTCTATGCCAGGTAGTTCATGTATGCTAAAGGTAGGTTGCCAGATAGATTTTTATATTTTTAGCCTACCAGGACTCAAATTGATTAAAAATATTAAATATCACCATTGTCAAGTTGCATTTTTGGTAATTATAGATATAAATGTATCAAGCTACATGGTCCTTGGTTTCCAAATTAACAAAATGTGGATGCCTATACCAAATTTCTTGCTAGAAATAACTAATTACTAAGGAAGAATGTGAAAGCAGCTGGCTAAGAGGCCTCTACGGATGCACAACAATAAGTAGGCAGGTGGGAGAGTGGGATTAAATAAAATCTAGAACAAGATCCTTTTTAAAAGGTAAGAATACTCCAAGGCCCTTATTAGCGGCCAAATCCTAGTGAGTATGGAGAGGAATAAGAGAAACCTGGTTCCTTCAGAAGTCCTTCTAGCCAAATTATATTCATAATCCTAGAACCCAGAGTTGGAAGGGACGTCAGATACTATCCATCTCAACTGAGGGTGAAGGGGAGCCAGTTTGAATTGACTCTCAAGAGTTGGCCATTAAATTTTCAGTGTGAGTATTTATGCCTTGGAAATTGGCAAATACTACAGATTGTGTCTTGATTTATTATCTTGTTGCCTAGATTTAAGAAAATGATGAAGAAAATGTTACTAATGCAGATTAAACTTAAAACTTACCCAGCATACTTTTTTTGTAGAGGAAGATCCAATTGTTTAACATTTATCAGCACACGTGCGAACCCAACCAATAGCTGGAGAATTTCTTTTGAAATATATTCAACAAATAATCTTCTAATTTTTGCTTGTAGATCTCAAGTGAGAGCAAGACATGACCACCCAAGGCAGCCCATTATGCTTTTGCTAACTGTTATAATTAGAAAAAATTTTTCTTTATGAGAAATTCAAATTTGACTTTTTGCAGCTTCCACCCATTTATCCTGTTTTTGTCCTCTGGGGCAAGACAAGACAAATTTTATCTTCTGTCCTAGCCCTTCTAATACTTGCTGATGGCTATCATTCTGCACACTCTCTCTTACTTCCCTACCCTCCCTACTTCCCAGTCTTGTCTTCTCCAGGCTACCATCCTACATCTGATTCTTATATGGCATGATCTTAGGATCTTTCACCATCCTGTATGCCCTCCTTTGAATGTTCTTCAGCTGTTCTGGTTTTTCTTATAGCATGTTGCCTAGAGCAGAACACAGTTCTCCAGATGTCACCTGAGCAGGACAGACTACAGACTACAAGATTATCATCTCTCCATTTGGAGGTTCAGGGTCTTACTTAGAAATATTCATTCAATCACTAGAGTATTTATTGAGTACCTACTATATATCCATAATCATGCTTAATGATAATAATAATAATATCAATAGAAGCTCACATTTCAATGGCATCTTAAAGTTTACAAAGTAGTCAAGGGGATGTTAAGAAATGGGGGAGGCAGTATCTGAAAGCTGTATGGGATGCATTCTCATTGTTGAAGGAAAATGTAGTCTAGTTGGGTAAATAGGACATGAAAGAAACATGGTGTGGTAGAAAGAACAGCACCCTGGGAGTCTAGCTTAGATGCTTAGGTTCTCATCTAGCTTCTTTCAATAGCAACTATATAGACTTGGGCTAATCACTTAACCACATTGGACCTCAGTTTCCTTCTGTGTAAAATGAAGATTTGGACTTAATAATCTCTAACTTCCTTTCTAGTTCTTATATGTTTCCATTTCATACAGTAGTTAGAACTTATCCTGGGGCAAATAAAGGTGTGTGTGTGTGTGTGTGTGTGTGTGTGTGTGTGTGTGTGTGTGTGTGTGTGTGTGTGTGTTTGTGTGTATTTACAGAGGACAGTTTGATGGCTGGAGGTGCACTGGTAGAGAGGACAGTGTGAATGAGGGCATACATAGGCTAGTTCCCATGCAAGGGCAGATTCTTTCTCTTCTTCAAGTATGGCCCATTTCCCTAAAGGGATTAGAGGAGAATATGACCATCCATGGTACCTAGGGGTGTCTACCTGGGGTGGTTGCACCTCTGGAAGTGGGGAGGAAGCAACATTACCCCACTAGAAATTGGTGATCTAGAAAGGCAAGCCCTGTTTACCTTGGGCTAGTTATGGTTCTGATTATATGGTGATACTTCTAGTTTTATAATATTTCAGAGAAAGAGGATCAATGAGGGCTTCATGGAGAAGTGAAGAAGATAGGAAGGACTTGAAGTGGGTCATGAAGGAATATTAGGATTTTGACTGGCAAAGTTGAACCTAGGAAGATTTCCTGGGGAGAAGGTGAGGAACAGTAGGCACAAATAAACATAGAGAAGAGATTTAACCAGGTTCACATGACAAATGATGAAATTCTTATTGTTTGAATGGAAGGGACATATTGGGCTATAATGAGAAAATGGAGTCTGCTTCAATACCTCAGAGGTCCAGATAGGATACCATTATAAAAATGGCTTTCTCCACTTACTCTTCTGACAATCTACTCACATGTCCCTTATTCAGATTTGAGAACTCAGAGAAAACATTTTTTGCTCTAATAATAGCTAGGATTTCCATAGCTCCTACTATGTGCCAGCTACTGTGCTTAGTGCTTTACAAATATTATCTCATCATATTGCTTCCTTTCTTGATGAGTAGGGGTGGAGCTGGAAGGAGGGAGAAAATTTGGACCGCGAAATCTTAAAAATAAATGAGAAAAATACCAAATTCAAACCAGGTATCGACAAAAAGAAAGACTCCATGTATCCCAAGATATTTATAGAAGCACTTTTTGTAGTAGCCAAGAAGCAGAAACAAAATAGAGGGCCATTGATTGAAGAAATAAATTGTGGTATGTGAATATAATATAATATTACTGTGCTGTAAGAATGAACAAACATTACTTAGTTATAGACAAACATGGAAAGACTTACATTGACTGATGCAAAGCAAAGTAAGCGGCGCCAAGAAAACAATATACACAATGATCTCAACAATGGAAAATGGAAGAGTAGTCACCATAAAACAACTGAAACTGAATGTTATAAAGATTATAAACACAAAACAAAACAAAACAAGATTGGCCCCAAAGAAGAGACAGAGGACACCTTGCTCTGCTACTGTAGAGGACAGGGTCCATGAGTGTGAAACACTGCATGTAATGTCAGATTTTTTACAACTTAAGTTTCATCATTACCCCATACTTTTACATAACAGATCAACTAAGCACATTTTCTTCAACTCAACCCAACTGGGTTCAGCACATCCCTCTGTTTAGTTCAGCTCAGTATCTCATTCATTCTGGTCCCCACTCAGTCTTCCCTCAACCTCTTTAATCTATGCTCTTCATTTCTCCTAGCAAATACAAGGTCTGGAGTTTGAGTGAACTCCATTCTGCTACTGACTCCCAGAACAACCTCTGGTTTCCTGTTCTCCTTCCTAGCTGTCACACCTGTATCTCTCCAAAAAATAGCCCACCTCCCTTCCTGTCCCCCGAGTGGAATCCTTCAACATACCTCTAGGAACCCTTTCTTTCTCGTTGCATGACTCAGTCCAGTTTGTTGCTGACATTCAATCCTAGTTCCCTCCTCCTAGTCCAATCCACTGCACCTTGCTTTTGTTACTGAGTCAGCATCTCTCTCTCTCTCCCTCCCTTCATCCTTCCTCTCTCTCTCTCTCTCTCTCTCTCTCTCTCTCTCTCTCTCTCTCTCTCTCTCTCTCTCTCTCTCTCTCTCTCTCTCTCTCTCTCTCTCTCCCTTTCTCTCCCTCCCTCCCTCTCCTTACAAATGGCTTTGCAGCAGCCCTGGGAGTGCATGGCAGCACCAATAATGTCTCTGTGGCTTCTTGTTAGCTGCACTCTAAGCAGGAAAGTGACTGGGCCTGACAATATAATTTACATTGCTGTATAAAACTATCTGTGGAAGCCAAGCTAATTTGTGCCAGATTAGGCTATTTGTCTCAGCCAGTGTCTAGCAGCACAATCTATCAGAGGGCTGTTTTTCAAATATCGCTTTTCAAGCGTGCCCTTGAGAGGCAGAAATTGATTGGGATCTTAGAGAGCAAAATTACAGCAATAACTTAAAAGAAACAATAATTACTGAATCATACCAATGTCAGCACTCTGCAAAACACGAAATAGCCATCAAGCCCTGATCCAATATATTCTGAAGCGAATTTATTGAATGGAAAAAGCAGTTGAGTGAGGGTTTTTCTCTCCCTCCCCCACTCCCCTGTACATATGGTTATCTCAAAACCGCAAGTGATTGAGTCGATAATTCTTGTCATTGACTGCTCCATTTTCAGGGAGTCGAGAGAAGATCCATTAGCTGCCTCCTGCTGCACTCTC